>NW_012122598.1:4518931-4519336 GCF_000951035.1 Colobus angolensis palliatus
TGGGTGCTGACGAGTTGATGGGTGCAGCACACCAACAGGGCACAAGTATACATATGTAACAAACCTGCACATTATGCACATGTACCCTAGAACATAAAGTATAATAAAAAAAAAAAAAGAACAACCAGTACCAGTCACTGCAAAAACATGTAAAATTCTAAAGGCCACTGACACTATGAAGAAACTGCATCAATTAATGGGCAAAATATCAAGTTAGCATCCTAATGACAAAATCAAATTCACACATAACAACATTAACCTTAAATGTAAATGGGAGTGGTGCCCAAGATGGCAGAACAGGAACAGCTCCAGCCTGCAGCTCCCAGTGTGAGCAACACAGAAGATGGGTGATTTCTGTATTTTCAACTGAGCTTCCGCTGCTGATACCCAGGCAAACAGGGTCTG
>NW_012122598.1:4524548-4525346 GCF_000951035.1 Colobus angolensis palliatus
ACAGGAGCACCCAGATTCATAAAGCAAGTCCTTAGAGACTTACAAAGAGACTTAGACTCCCATACAATAATAAGAGGAGACTTTAACACCCCACTGTCAACATTAGACATATCAATGAGACAGAAAGTTAACAAGGATATCCAGGAATTGAACTCAACTCTGAACCAAGCATACCTAAGAGACATCTACAGAACTCTCCACCCCAAATCAACACAATATACATTCTTCTCAGCACCGCATCACAGTTATTCCAAAATTGACAACATAGTTGAAAGTAAAGCACTCCTCAGAAAATGTAAAAGAACAGAAATTATAACAAACTGTCTCTCAGACCACAGTACAATGAAACTAGATATCAGGACTAAGAAACTCAACTACATGGAGAGTGAACAACCTGCTCCTGAATGACTACTGGGTACATAACAAAATGAAGGCAGAAATAAAGATGCTCTTTGAAAACAATGAGAACAAAGATACAACATACCAGAATCTTTGGGACACATTTAAAGCAGTGTGTAGGGGGAAATTTATAGCACTAAATGCCCACAAGAGAAAGCAGAAAAGATCTAAAATTGACACCTTAACATCACATTTAAAAGAACTAGACAAGCAAGAGCAAACACATTCAAAAGCTAGCAGAAGGCAAGAAACAACTAAGATCAGAGCAGAACTGAAGGAGATAGAGACACAAAAACCCTCCAAAAAATCAATGAATCCAGGAGCTGGTTTTTGGAAAGATCAACAAAATTGATAGACCACTAGCAAGACTAATAAAGAAGAAAAGAGAGAAGAATCAAA
>NW_012122598.1:4530797-4586510 GCF_000951035.1 Colobus angolensis palliatus
AGGATCTAGAACTAGAAATACCATTTGACCCAGCCATCCCATTACTGAGGATATACCAAAAGGATTATGAATCATGCTGCTATAAAGACACATGCACACATGTTTATTGCAGCACTATTCCCAATAGCAAAGACTTGGAATCAACCCAAATGTTCATCAATGACAGACTGGATTAAGAAAATGTGGCACATATACACCATGGAATACTATGCAGTCATAAAAAATGGATGAGTTTGTGTCCTTTGTAGGGCAGCTGGAAACCATCATTCTCAGCAAACTATCGCAAGAACAGAGAACCAAACACCGCATGTTCTCACTCATAGGTGGGAACTAAACAATGAGATCACTTGGACACAGGAAGGGGAACATCACACACTGGGGCCTATTGTGAGGAGGGGATAGTGGGGAGGGATAGCATTAGGAGATATACCTAATGTAAATGACGAGTTAATCAGTACAGCACACCAACATGGCACATGTATACATATGTAACAAACCTGCACGTTGTGCATGTACCCTGGAACTTAAAGTATAATAATAATAAAAAAAAAGTTTTAATGTAAATGGGCTAAATGTCCCAATTAAAAGACACAGACTGGCACATTGCATAAAGTCAAGATCAATCAGTGTGCTGTTTTGAGGAGACCCATCTCATGTGCAAAGACACACATTGGCTGAAAATAAAGGGAGGGAGGAATATTTACCAAGCAAATGGAAAGCAAAAAAAATTAAAAAGCAGGGGTTGAAATCCTAGTCTCTGATAAAACAGATTTTAAACCAACAAAAATCAAAAGAGACAAAGAAGGGCACACATAATAGTAAAGGGATCAGTGCAACAAGAAGAGCTAACTATCCTAAATATATATTCACTTAATACAGGAGCACCCAGATTTATAAAGCAAGTTCTTAGAGAACTACAAAGAGACTCAGACTCTCACGCAATAATAGTGGGAGACTTTAACACCCCACTCTCAATATTAGACAGATCAACGAGACAAAATTAACAAGAATATTCAGGACTTGAACTCACCTCTGGACTAAGCGGACCTAACAGACATCTAAAAAATCTCCACCCCAAATCAACAGACTATACATTATTCTCAGAACATCATGGCACTTATTCTAAAATTGACAACATAAATGGAAGTAAAACACTACTCAGCAAATGCCAAAGAACGGAAATCATAACAAACAGTCTCTAAGACCACAGGGCAATCAAATTAAAACTCAGGATGAAGAAACTCACTAAAAACCACACAACTACATGGAAACTGAACAACCTGCTCCTGAATGATTACTGGGTAAATAATGAAATGAAGGCAGAAATAAAGACATTCTTTGAAACCAATGAGGACAAAGACACAATGTACCAGAATCTCTGGAGACATTTAAACGGTGTTTAGATGGACATTTATAATATTAAATGCCCACAAAAGAAATCAGGAAAGATCTAAAATTGACATCCTAATATCACAATTAAATGAACTAGAGAAGTAAGAGCAAACAAATTCAAGAGCTGGAAGAAGACAAGAAATAACTAAGATCAGAACAGAACTGAGGGAGATAGCAACATGAAAAACCCTTCAAAAAATCAATTAATCCAGGAGCTGATTTTTTGAAATGCTCAACAAAATAGATAGACCACTAGTCAGACTAATAAAGAAGAAAAGAGAAAATAATCAAATAGATGATTAAAAAATGATAAAGGGGATATCACCACAGATCCCACAGAAATAAAACTACCATGAGAGAATACTATAAACACCTCTATGCAAATAAACTAGAAAACCTAGAAGAAATGGATAAATTCCTTGGACACCCTCCCAAGTCTAAACCAGAAAGAAGTTAAGTCCCTGAATAGACCAATAACAAGTTCTGAAATTGAGGCAGTAATTAATAGCCTACCAATGAAAAAACGTCCAGAACCAGACAGATTCACAGTCAAATTCTACCAGAGCTACAAAGAGGAGCTGGCACCATTCCTTCTCAAACTATTTCAAACAATAGAAAAAGAGGGACTCCTCCCTAACTCATTTTATGAGGCCAGCATCATCCTGATACCAAACCTGGCAGAGACACAACTAAAAAGAAAAATTTCAGGCCAATATCCCTGATGAACATCGATGTGAAAATCCTCAATAGAATACTGGCAAACTGAATCCAGCAGAAAATCAAAAAGTTTATCCACCATGGTCAAGTCGGCTTCATTCCTGGGATGAAAGGCTGGTTCAACATACATTAATCAATAAAAGTAATCCATCACATAAACAGAACCAATGACAAAAACCACATGATTATCTCAATAGATGCAGAAAAGGCCTTAGATGAAATTCAACAGCCCTACATGCTAAAAACTCTCAATAAACTAGGTATTGATGGAATGTTTCTCAAAATAATAAGAGTTATTTATGACAAACCCACAGCCAATATCATACTGAATGGACAAATCTGAAATCATTCCCTATGAAAACTGGCACAAGACAAGGATGCCCTCTCTCACCACTCCTATTCAACAGAATATCAGAAGTTCTGTCCAGGACAATCAGGCAATAGAAAGAAATAAAAGGTATACAAAGAGGAAGACAGGAAGTTAAATTGTCTCTCTTTGCAGATGGCATGACTGTATATTTAGAAAACCCCACCATCTCAGCCCCAAATCTCCTCAAGTCGATAAGCAACTTCAGCAAATCTCAGAATAAAAAATCATTGTGGAAAAAGCACAAGCGTTCCTATACACCAATAATAGACAAACAGAGAGCCAAATCATGAGTGAACTCCCATTCACAATTGCTACAAAGAGAATAAAATACATAGGAATACAACTTATATGGGATGTGAAGGACATCTTCAAGAACTACAAACCACTGCTCAAGGAAATATGAGACAACACAAATAAATGGAAAGACACTCCATATTCATGGATAGGAAGAATCAACATCCAGAAAATGCCCATACTATCTAAAGTAATTCACAGATTCAATGCTTTCCCCATCAAGCTAGCATTGACTTTCTTCGCAGAATTGGAAAAAAGTTCTTTAAACTTCATATGGAACTGAAAGAGAGCCCGTATAGCCAAGACAATCCTAAGCAAAAAGAACAAAGCTGGAGGCATCAAGCTACCTGACTTCAAACTAAACTACAAGGCTACAGTAACCAAAACAGCATGACACTGGTACCAAAACAGATATATAGAACAATGGAACAGAACAGAGGCTTCAGACATAAAACCACACATCTACAACCATCTGATCTTTGACAAACCTGACAAAAACAAACTATGGGGAAAGGATTCCCTATTTATTAAGTGGTGTTAAGAAAACTGGCTAGCCATATGTAGAAAACTGAAAATGGACTCCTTCCTTACACTTTACATAAAAATTAATTAAAGATGAATTAAAGACTTAAACGTAAGACCTAAAAACACAAAAATTCTAGAAGAAAACCTAGGCAATACCATTCAGCACATAGGTGTAAGCAAATATTTCATGTCTAAAACACGAAAAGCAATGGCAACAAAAGTCAAAATTGACAAATGAGATCTAATTAAACTAAAGAGCTTCTGCACAGCAAGAGAAACTATCATCAGAATTAACAGGCAACCTACAGAATGACAGAAAATTTTTGCAATCTATGCCTCTCACAATGGGCTAATATGCAGAATCTACAAATAAACAAATATACAAGAAAAAAACAACCCCATCAAACAGTGGAATAAGGATATGAACAGACACTTCTCAAAAGAAGACATTTATACAGCCAGCAAACATATGCAAAAAAGCTCATCATCACTGGTCACTAGAGAAATGCAAATTAAAACCACAACAAGATACCATCCCATGCCATTTAGAATGGCAATCACTAAAAAGTCAGAAAACAACAGAGGCTGGAGTGGATGTGGAGAAATATGAATGCTTTTACACCATTGGTGGGAGTATAAATTAGTTCAACCATTGTGGAAGACAGTGTGGTGAATCCTCAAGGATGTAGAACCAGATATACCATTTGACCCAGCAGTCTCATTACTGGGTATATACCCAAAGGATTATAAATCATTCTACTATAAAGACACATGGACATGTATGTTTACTGCGGCACTATTCATAATAGCAAAGACTTGGAACCAACCCAAATGTCAATGAATGATAATCTGGATAAAGAAAATGTGGCACATATACACCATGGAATACTATGCAGCCATAAAAAAGAATGACTTCATGTCCTTTGCCAGGACATGGATAAAGCTGGAAACCATTATTCTCAGCAAACTAACACAAAAACAGAAAACCAAACACCACATGTTTTCATTCATAAGTGGGAGTTCAATGATGAGAACACATGGACACAGGGAAGGGAACATCACACACCAGGGCCTGTCAGGGGTAGGGGGTTAGGGGAGGGATAGCATTAGGAGAAATACCTAATGTAGGTGATGGGTTGATATGTGCAGCAAACTACCATGACACATGTATTCCTATGTAACAAAACTGCATGTTGTACACATGTGCCCCAGAACTTAAAGTTAAGTATAAGAAAAAAAGATACTCCTTGAGAAGAGCAACACTAACACTCATAATCGGCAGATTCAACAAGGTTGAAATGGAGAGAAAAGTGTTAAGGGCAGCCAGAGAGAAAGGTTGGGTTACCCACAAAGGGAAGCCCATCAGACTAACGGCAGATCTCTCTGCAGAAACCCTACCAGCCAGAAAAGAGTGGGGTCAATATTTAATGTTTTTAAAGAAAAGAATATTCAACCCAGAATTTCATATCCAGCCCTACTAAACTTCATAAGCAAAGGAGAAATAAAATCCTTTCCAGACAAGCAAATGCTGAGGTAATTTGTCACCACCAGGCCTGCCTTACAAGATCTTTTGAAGGAAGCAATAAATATGGAAAGGAAAATCTGGTAGCAGCCACTGCAAAAGCACACCAAAATATAAAGACCAATGACACTATGTAAAAACTGCATCAACTAATGAGCAAAATAACCAGGTAGGATCATGATAACAGAATCAAATTCACACATAACAACATTAATCTTCTATGTAAATGGGTGAAGTGCCCCAGTGAAAAGACATGGACTGGCAAATTGGATAAAGAGTCAAGACCCATTGGTGTGCTGTATTCAGGAGACACATCTCACATGCAATGAGAAACATAGGCTCAAAATAAAGGGATGGTGGAATATTTACCAAAAAAAATTGAAAAAAAAAAAAAAAGCAGGTGTTGCAATCCTAGTTCCTGATAAAACAGACTTTAAACCAACAAAAATCAAAGACAAAGAAGGGCATTAAATAATGGTAAAGTGATCAATGCAACAAGAAGAGCTAACTATCCTAAATGTCTGTGCACCTAATACAGTAGCATCCAGATTCATAAAACTAGTTCTTAGAGACCTTCAAAGAAACTTAGACTCCCACACAATAATAGTGGGAGACATTAACTCTCCACTGTCAATATTAGACAGATCAATGAGATAGAAAATTGACAAGAATGTTCAGGACTTGAACTCAGCTCTAGACCAAGCAGAACTAATAGACATCTACAGAACTGTCCACTCCAAATCAACAGAATATACATTCTTTTCAGTGCCACACGGCACTTATTCTAAACTCAACCACATAATCAGTAGTAACACACTCCTCAGCAAATACAAAAGAGCAGAAATCATAGCAAACAATCTCTCAGACCATAATCAAATCAGAACTCAGGATTAAGAAACTCACTCAACACTGCACAACTACATAAAAATTGAACCACCTATGTACCCTAGAACTTAAAGTATAATAAAAAAAAAAATTGAACCACCTGCTCCTGAAGGACAGCTGGACAAATAACAAAATCATGGCAGATATCAAAAAGTTCTTTGAAACCAATGAGAACAAAGAGACAACATACCAGAATCTCTGGGACACAGCTAAAGCAGTTTAAAAGGGAAATTTATACACTACATGCCCACATCAGAAAGCTGTAAAGATCTAAAATGGACACCCTAACATCACAATTAAAAGAACTAGAGAAGCAAGAGCAAACACATTCAAAAGCTAGCAGAAGGCAAGAAATAACTAAGATCAGAGATGAACTGAAGAAGATAAAGACATGAAAAATGTTTCAAAAAAAATCAATGAATCCAGGCACTGGTTTTTTGAAAATATTGACAAAATACATAGACTGCTAGTTAGACCAATAAAGAAGAAAAGAGAGAAGAATCAAATAGATACAATAAAAAATGATAAAGGGGATATCACCAGCGACCCCACGGAAATACAAACCAACATCAGAGAATACTATAAACACCTCTATGCAAATAGACTAGAAAATTGAGAAGAAATGGATAAATTCCTGGACACATACACCCTCCCATGACTAAACCAGAAAGAAGTGGAAACCAGGAATTCCACTTCTTCCTGGTTTCATATGGAACATTAATAGCCTACCAACCAAAAAAAAGCTCAGGAACAGATGGAATCACACCGAATTCTACCAGAGGTACAAAGAGGAGCTGGTACCATTCTTTTTGAAACAATTCCAAACAATGGAAAAATAGGGACTCCTCTTTAACTCATTTTATGAGGCCCGCATTATCCTGACACCAAAACCTGGCAGAAACACAACAAAAAAAGAAAATGTCAGGCCAATATCCCCTATGAACATTGAAGTGAAATCCTCAATAAAATACTGGCAAACTGAATACAGCAGCACATCAAAAAGCTTATCTACCACAATCAAGTTGGCTTCATCCCTGGGATGCAAGGCTGATTTAACATACCCAAATAAATAAACATAATCCATCATGTAAATAGAACCAATGACAAAAACCATGTGAATATCTCAATAGATTCAGAAAAGGCCTTCAATAAAATTAAACATCCCTTCATGCTAAAAACTCTCCATAAACAAGGAGAGATGGAACATATCTCAAAATAATAAGAGCTACTTATGAAAAATCCATAACCAATATCATACTGAATGAGCAAAAGCAGCAAGCATTCCCTTTGAAAACTGGCACAAGACAAGGATACCCTCTCTCACCACTCCTATTTAACATAATATTTGAAGTTCTGGCCAGGGCAATCAGGCAAGAGAAAGAAATAAGGGGTATTCAAATAGTAAGAGAGGAAGTCAAACTGTCTGCTTGCAGATGACATGATTGTATATTTAGAAACCCCATTGTCTAAGCCCAAAAACTCCTTAAGCTGATAAGCAACTTCAGCAATGTCTCAGGATATAAAAATCAATGTGGAAAAATCACAAGCATTCCTACATACCAACAATAGACAAGCAGAGAGGCAAATCATGAGTGAACTCCCATTCACAATTGCTACAAAAAGAATAAAATACCTAGGAATACAACTACAAGGGATGTGAAGGGCCCCTTAAAACAGAACTACATGCCACTGCTCAAGGAAATAAGAGACAACACAAACAAATGGAAAAACATTCCATGCTCATGGATAGGAAGAATCAATATCATGAAAATGCCATACTGCACAAAGGAATTTATAGATTCAAGGCTATTCCCATCAAACTACTACTGACAATATGAAAAAACTACATTAAATTTCATATGGAACCAAAAAGAAGCCCATACAGCCAAGACAATACTAAGCAAAAAGAACAAAGCTGGAGGCATCATGCTACCTGACTTCAAACTATACTACAAGCCTGCAGTAAACAAAACAGCATGGTACTGGTACCAAAACAGATATATAGATTAATTGAACATAACAGACACCTCAGAAATGACATCACACATCTACAACCATCTGATACTCAATAAACCTGACAAAAAAAAGTAATGGGGAAAGGGTTCCTTATTAAATAATGGTGCTGAAATAACTGGCTAGCCATATGCAGAAAATAGAAACTGGGCACCTTCCTTACACCTTATACAAAAATTAAGATGGATTAAATACTTAAATATAAAACCCAAAACCATAAAAATCCTGGAAGAAACCTAGGCAATACCATTCAGGACACATGCATGGGCAAAGACTTCATGACTAAAACCCCAAAACCAATTTCAACAAAAGCCAAAATTGACAAATGGAATCTAATTAAACTATAGAGCTTCTGCATAGCAAAGAAACTATCATCAGAGTGAACAGGCAACCTACAGAATGGGAGAAAATTTTTGCAATCTAACCATCTGACACAGGTCTAATATCCAGAATTTACAAGGAACTTACACAAATTTACAAGGAAAAAAAACAAACACCACCATCAAAAAGTGAGTGCTGGGTATGAGCAGATACTTCTCAAAAGAAAACATTCATGTGGCCAACATATGAAGAAAAACAGTGATGTTGCCACAAAGAGTGTTTTGTCAGTCTTATGATCTCTAGTTCAATGTTAATGCTGGTCAGCAGTGCCTAATCTTCAAAATGATGGGGTGTAATGAGGCATGTCTGACCTCCCTTTCTGTCATTGTTGGTCAGTTTCTCAGGTTTCTCTGGGGTCCCCTTGACCAAGAGATGGTCTGTTCAGTGGGTTGGGGGACTTAGGATTTTATCCTTGGTTTATATGAATGAAATAGAAAAATCTATGGCTAGGTAGTACAAGTAAAAAAAAAAAGAGAACACAAAATTACTAAATTTATAATGAACAAGGGGACATCACTATCCACTAATCTTACAGAATTTTTTTAACAAATTACAAGAAAAACTATAAAACATTTTAGGCCAACTAATTAGACAATTTATATGAAACTAATTCCTAGAAAGACAAAAATACTGAAACTGACTTAAGAAGAAAGAAAATCTCAATAGAACTATTACAAGTAAAAATAATAAATTAGTAATAAAAACACCCCCACAATAAAAAGCCCAGGCCTGCTGAATTCTATCAAATGTTTAAAGAAGAAAAATAACAATACTACACAGTTTCTCCCAGGAAATGGAGAAAACAGGGAAAGTCCTCAGTCCGATAACAAAGCCAAACCAACATCATAAGGAAAAAAATATATAGACCAATTAGAATTTATCCCAGAATTTTGCAAAACAATATGCAACTTCAACATTGTAAAGTTGATGACATTCTCAAATTGATCTACAGATTCAAAGCAATTCCTACCAAAATTCCACCTGGTTTTTTAAAAAGAAACTGATGACATGACCCTAAAACTTACATGAAAATGCAAAGACTCAGGATAGCCAAAATAATATTGAAAAAGAGCAAATGTGATGGACTTAAATGTCCCATTTAAAACCTTCCTGGCCGGGCGCGGTGGCTCAAGCCTGTAATCCCAGCACTTTGGGAGGCCGAGACGGGCAGATCACGAGGTCAGGAGATCGAGACCATCCTGGCTAACATGGTGAAACCCCGTCTCTACTAAAAAATACAAAAAACTAGCCGGGCGCAGTGGCTGGCGCCTGTAGTCCCAGCTACTCGGGAGGCTGAGGCAGGAGAATGGCGGAAACCTGGAAGGCGGAGCTTGCAGTGAGCTGAGATCTGGCCACTGCACTCCAGTCTGGGCGACAGAGCAAGACTCTGCCTCAAAAAAAAAAAACAAAAAAAAACACCTTCCTATAAAGTTACAATATTCAAGATGATTTGGTGCTGGCATGAAGATAGACATAGAGAAAAAAATTGACTAGAATTAAGAGTCCCAAAATAAACCCAAATATTAATGGTCAATTAATTTTCAACAAAGATATTGAAGCAGCCTCATTGAATGGGGCGACACCTCACGTTCTTGGTCTCACGGCCACAGTGATCAAGGATGCAGACACATACAAAGGATGCGGTTTAGAGCAGAATTGTAATAGGAGAAAGAAATTTGCCTGCCACAGAGAGGGTTCCCAGAAAAATGGATTGCCAATGTGCAGTGAAATGCAAGGGTTTTTATAGATGAGCTAATTGGGAGGCAGTACCTGATCGACATAGGACCTGAAAAACCCGTTAGGACCATACGTGCCATCTGCATGGGGTGCAAATCTCTGGCAGCCCTAACCCCAATCTTTTATTATGCAGTTGGGTCCTCTGCCTGAGCTACTCCATGTTGCTTCTTTCTTTCTTACTCTGCACATTCTAACAAAAAAGGGAACGTGGAGACCCCATGGTGGACATGCCTGGCCCCAGGTAGCCCTTTCTATAGGTACAGCTGCTGGCATCCCCTGTGCAAGCTTCCAGCTTCCTTATCTATGTTTGCAGCACGATCTTCCAGACTTCCCTTTGTTAGAAAAGAAGTGTTTTCTGGCCAGGTGCGGTGGCTCACGCCTGTAATCCCAGCACTTTGGGAGACTGAGGCGGGTGGATCATGAGGTCAGGAGTTCAAGACCAGCCTGGCCAAGATGGTGAAACCCCGTCTCTACTAAAAAACTACAAAAATTAGCCAGGCGTGGTGGCAGGTGCCTGTAATCCCAGCTACTTGGGAGGCTGAGGCAGAATAATTGCTTGAACCCGGACAGCAGAGGTTGCAGTGAGCCGAGATTGCACCACTGCACTCCAGCCTGGGCGACAGAGAGAGGCTCTGTCTCAATTAAAAAAAAAAAAAGAAAGAAAGAAAAGAAGTGATTTCTTGGGCTGCTTTTTGTTGGAAAAGAAGTTCTGCTGAGGACACTCTTTTGCCTTATTTGCCTAAATAATTTATTTCTATCTCCTGTATCAATATCAAGGCAATTCAATGAAAACAGGACTGTCTTCAGTAAATGGTGCTAGAATAATTTCATAACCACAATGCAAAAATATAAATTTAGACCCTTACTTAATACCATACACGAAAAATTGATTAAGAATGAATCACAGACCTGAATGTTAGAGTTAAAACAATAAAACTCGGCCAGGACTAGTGGCTCACACCTGTAATCCCAGCACTTTGGGAGGCCGAGGCAGGCGGCATGAGGTCAGGAGATTGAGACCATCCTGGCTAACATGGTGAAACCCCGTCTCTACTAAAAATACAAAAAAAAAATTTAGCCAGATGTGGTGGCAGGCACCTGTAGTCCCAGCTACTTGGGAGGCTGAGGCAGGAGAACAGTGTGAACCCAGGAGGCAGAGCTTTGCAGTGAGCCAAGATTGTGCCACTGCACACCAGCCTGGGCAACAGAGTGAGACCCCAGCTCAAAAAAAAAAAAAAAGCAACAAAACTCTTATAAGAAAACATAAGAGCAAATATTTCTGATAATGGGTTAGCCAAAAATTTCTTAGGTATGTCATCAGAAGCATAAGTGATTAAAAATTGATGAATTGATCAAAACTTTTCATTCTAAAGATATCATTAACCATGAGAAAAGGCAAGCCAAAGACTGGGACAAAATAGTTGCACATTATATATGAAATAAAGGACTTCTATCTAGGATGCATAAAGAACATTTATAAATCCATAAGAAGACAAATAGCCCAATTTTTTAAAGGACAAAAAAGCTGTACACAATTTTTTAATAGCAGTTTATTCATAACATCTGAAACGTGAGAACACATGCCTTTCAGTGGGTGAATAGCTAAACAAACTGGTAAATCTATACTGTGGAGTATTACACAGCAATAAAAATAACCACTGATACACACAATAACCTGGGTGATTCTCAGTATAAGTATGCTGAGAGAAAAAAATCTAAGCCCCCAAAATTACATATAGTATGACACAGTTTACATAATGTAAGGAGGAGGATAAGAAGTATTATGAAAATATAACAGGAGAGATCTTCATGGTGATGTAATTATTCTGTATCTTGACTGTAGTGATGGTCATAAGAACCTATACCTCTGATAATATTGCACAGAACTAAATGGACACACACACAGACACAAATGAGTACAACTATGATGGAAAATCTGAAAAAAACAGACGGATTGTATCAATGTCAATTTTGTGGTTGTTAAATCTGCATAACAATAGTTATGCAAGATGTTGCTATTGGGGGATAGTAAGTAAAGTGTAAACAGGATCTCTCTGTATTATTTTTTATACCTACACATGGATCTACAAGTATCTCAAAAAGAACTTTATTTTAAAATGGGGCTAAAGATTTGGGTAGACATTTCATCAAAGAGGCTATACAAACAGAAAACAGGTACATGAAAAGATGTTCATCACTAATCATTAGGGAAATGCAAAGTAAAACCATGATGCACACCCATAAGAATAGTTATAATAAAAAAAAAGACAATAACAAGTGTTGGAGAGGATGTGGAAAAAGTGGAGCTCTCCCGCATTGCTTGTGGGAATGTAAATTGATGAAGTCACTTTGGAAAAACAGCTTGGCAGTGTCTTAATAAGTTCAACATCATCTTAGCATATGACTCGGGAATTCCACTCATAGGTTATCTATACAAGAGAAATTAAAACCTATGTTCAAACAGAAGCATGTGTGCAAATGTTTATAGCAGTATTTTCATAACATCCAAAATGTGGCAGCAACCCATATGTCATCAACTGGTAAGCAGATAAACAAAATACGATTTACCCCAACAATGGAATGTTATTCATCAGTTAAAAGGAATAAAGTACTGATACATGAAACAACATTGACGAACCACAAAAACATATGCTAAGAAGCTAGACACAAAGATCACTTAGTGTATGATCCCATTTATTTAAATGTCCATTAAACAAATCTGTAGAAAAGAAAGTAGACTAATGCTTACCAAGTGTTGGGGATGAATGGGGAATGGCTGAAAAATGGGACAGAGATTTCTTTTGGGGATAATGTAAATATTTTAAACTAGTTTGTAGTGACAGTTGCACAACTCTGTAACTAAAACCAATGAATTGAATGCTTTGATAAATAAATAAAATAAAGCTGTCTTTAAAAGGTTACAATTCTTTTCAGCTGTTAAGGTTGAAACCTCTTAGATGGTTAATGATCTCATGCCTCAGTTCCCTATTAATTATATGGGAGAAATATCCCCATACCCTGCTTAGCAAGTTAGGCATAATGTTACACAATCTGCTTTCTTTTCCATCTACTCCTCGATTTACTATTCTTTTTTTTTTTTTTATTATACTTTAAGTTCTAGGGTACATGTGCATAACGTGCAGGTTTGTTACATATGTATACTTGTGCCATGTTGGTGTGCTGCACCCATCAACTCGTCTGACGATTTACTATTCTTAATACTAAGGTATCATTCAGGAACCATGGTGTTTCTCGTGTTTACTGACAATGGATAAACAAAATGTATTTTTCTTCAGCTTGCTTAATTCCAAATTCTCCTATAGCTAAGCAAAACAAATGACCTTTGGAATCACATATGACTTTTAATCACAATATATAAGCCAGAAAACAGATGGACAGATTTGACTACTTCCTTGTGCGTTTAGCCAAGTATAGCACTTCCCTGAACTGTTTGGTCCTTTTGACATCTGACTAAATACGAGGGGCCTCTTTCTATTTTAACAGATTTTCCCCATCCCTTTCCTTCCTTCTCATTCTCCATGGCCATAATTTCTCCACTTTTACCATAGTTCCAATATCTTACTTGCACTTATTACAGAGTCCACCCCCTACTCCTTTCCCTTTCTGTCCTTCAAATAGCCTTTCCTAGTCTAATCTTGAGTGTGAGGAGAAACTATCATTTAAGTAGTAGTCGGTGAAATACTTTTCCCTCTATACACAGACTTAGTGGACCTTTGTGGATAAGATATTTGGAAAAATTTTAAATGTCGTTTACAGTTTTTTTTTTTTTTTTGCTTCTTGAAAGAAAAGAACTGTTGCAGAGTATTAATTTTGATCTTAACTCTGACACATTTATTAACATCCAAAAAAAGCAAAGATAAATGATACATGTCTTGCCAGAAGGCTACTACAAAATATTTTAAGGTTCCATCTTCTATAATTCCTGGCTAGTAGATACAATCATCTAAACGACAAAAAGTTATAATTTGTTGCTTATTGATAGTGTTATGACTTATTTTTAAAGTTCCCTAAATAATCCAACTGTTAAATAAAAATGGGCTTTTCATTTTAATAACACATACTCCTTGATGATAGTGGTTTGATTCATTTCTCTTACAGAACTAATTTCTTCCTACTTCACACACATTAAATACTTTGTTTATACTGATAATGTCATGCTCATCCTAAATTAAAGTTTGAGTATGTCTGTTTCCCCAGAGACACACCATCTGATTGGGATACAGCTGTAGTGTAGCAGAAAGAGCAGTGAAGCCGGTATTAGAATGCTTGGATTACAGTGTTTGTTCTGTTACTTAGCAGCTGTGTGACTTTACTGTCTTAATGATATGGAGTTTTGTGCTGCTTCCAAGTATGAAACAGTTTGGCACGCTATTTAGAAACGCAAAATATGTGATCTCCACAACATTTTAGCGAGTGTAAAGAAGATAGGATAGACTATTTAAAATGGAAAATCGTGGACAAAAGGTCACCATATACCTGAATAAATTACTTAACTTCTGAGACCCACTTTTGTCATGTAATAAAATAGATATAATGATACCTACCTCTCAGGATTAAGGGTTAACTGAAATACTGTACATGAGGGTCTAGCTCAGTGCCTGGAAAATGGATGATGTTAATTAAGGTTTCCTTAGGTTAGAATGCTCCTTTCACTCCCTCCATCTGCCCCCTCCCCCAAAAAACACTCCAAAATTCAAACATGCATATTCTGATTCATCTTTTAAGGAAGAGCCCAAGAGGCACCACTCTACAAAATCTTTCCAAATAACTTCAGGCAGTACAGCCCTTTGGTTAAGAGTACTGGGCTTTTGGAATCAGAAGAGACCACCAAATTAAAAATCAGGTCTGCCATTTAGTAGCTCCCTGACACTGGACAAATTACTTATTTTCTCCGCAGCTAGATTTCCCATCTGTAAAATAAAATCATCATGATACATACCTCATAGGGTTGTGGAGGATTAAATGAGATATACATACAGAGCATTTAGCACAGTCCCTGACTTAAGTCCTCCGTTAAGTATTACATAGTAGAAATAGTAAAAAGTTTCCTCTTAAGTAAAATGCTAATAAAAGTGCTTACCCTGCCTCCCAAGATTGTGACAAAGTTATGACGCAAGGCTTTTAAGCTGTAATGCTGAACAAACGTAAGGGATTGGTATATACCTTGAGATATTTTGGATAAAGTTCTAATCTTACTTTTATACAATATGCTTTCCCTCACCCGCCTGCAGTGGGGTTAATAATGCCCAGCATTAACTAATAGGAAATCAAATCAGAAGATACCCAGAACACACGTAGCTGACGCTCAGAGAGCAGTATTAAGGCGAGCACCCGCAGACCGAACCTGGATGATTCCCTGGAGTTCACCTCTAGCGGCCCCCTCCCCTTGGAGCCGCGCAAGCGTACACTGACTTTGCTCCTCTCTAGTGCCCCCGCCTCCAACAGCCGCCCCCCCGCACCCCCTCCCCGTCTGCCCAACACGCAGGCGCGTCTCCTCAAATCCTGTCCCTACACCCCTCCTCTTTCTCTTCATTTCGTTCCCCCTCCTCTTGCAGCACCTCAGCAGGTTCAAACTCTTCTCCGGGAGAGTGGCGGCGATCGCGAGGTCACGTGATGAGCATCCTGCTGCCCAACATGGCGGAGTTCGACACCATCTCTGAACTGGAGGAGGAGGAAGAAGAAGCGGCAACGTCGTCGTCGTCGCCGTCGTCGTCGTCGTCTGTATCTGGGCCCGACGATGACGAGGAGGATGAGGAGGAAGAGGGGGAGGAAGAGGAGGAGGAGGAGGAAGAGGAGGAGGAGGAAGAGGAGGAGGAGGCGCCGCCCCCGCCTCGGGTAGTGAGCGAGGAGCATCTGCGGAGATATGCTCCCGACCCTGTATTAGTGCGGGGTGCCGGCCACATCACTGTGTAAGCGAGAAGGGGTCTTGGGACTTGAAGCCTGAGATTTGGCAACAGAGGAATGAGAAGTGATCGAGGGGCCTGTGGAGTGGGGGAGGGTTTACTGAGGCGTACAGTTAGGAAAGGACACCAGGTCTAAATGGGGAAACCATGGGGTGGATACGTGGTGAAGGAAGTGAGGTGAATGTAAATATGATGCACCAATGCCAGGTAAAGAGTGAGTATAGGAGAGGGAAGTTAGGGCTTTGGGAGCCAGAGCGATTGGAGTAGGGGTGAGTCTCCTTTCTTGTACGTATGCTGGCAAGTGAACAGTCTCTAAACTGCAGGATGTACCAGAGCTTTTTTTGCTGACAAGATTGATACTTTGTGGGAAACAGCAATTGCTGTGACATGTGACAAGAACTAGGCTTGCATTCTTCAAAACAGAAACATGATACATTTTGTGAATAATAATAGAATGTTCATTCACCCACATATTCATCCATCCATTCTTCCTATCTAATCCTTCCTTGTGTATCACTCAATTAGAGGTTCAGGTTGAGAGGCAGCTATGGAAAGTAGAAAGAGAAACGGATTGAGTCCGGGCTCTTCGATGCTAGTCCCAGTTTTGCTTCTTACTGGCCCTGTGACCTTGGTCAGGTTGTTTTTTCTGATTTCTACGCCTTGATTTCTTCATCTCTAAAATGAAGGGTTTGGAGTAGATGGTTTCCAGAGCTTTTCAGTTGTGAGATAATTTACCTCCAAGGGATTTTGTGTGCCCAAATGTGAAACATACAGGCATTAAATATGTATATGGAAATTAGTACTTTGGGAGCTGAGCATGATTTCTTTAAAATTTATCCAGGGTGGTTTTTTTAAAAATTAAAATCTTGAGAAAAAGTTGAATATTTGAGAAAATAAAATGGGGAGGGACTTCATAACATAGCTACAGGGCAAAGATGTTGATGATTCTCTGGGCTTTAAAGAGTGCTTCCTCATTTTTATTTGCTTGTACCCTAACTGGAAGTTTGAGTACTGGGTCATGTTCACTCTCTGAACTATGCTATCTTTTACTGCATTTTCAGAATAGGTTGCCTTTTGTTATTATGTCATGCTGCCTCTGGTTTGATGATGGCTCACCTAGTCCCTTTGACTTTCAATTGAGTTCATGTTATATAAAATCATGTATATACTACCTCCCTTATATTAGTTTTAATTTTTAACATGTTGAGTTGTTGTTGTTTTTATTTTTTTGAGATGGAGTCTCGCTTTGTCGCCCAGGCTGGAGTGCAGTGGCATGATCTTGGCTCACTGCAGCCTCTGCTTCCCAGGTTCAAGCAATTCTCCTGCCTCAGCCTCCTGAGTAGCTGGGACTACAGGCATGACATGTTGTGTATTTTAATTGTAATATACTTTTGTAATCTTTGCATCAAATATATTAACAAATATTTTGAAATTGGGGAAGGGTTGGGGGAAGGTTTTAGAGCTACTTTTTGATTAGGAAATTTTAAGACAATTTTTCTTGGTCCAAGAATTTTGCAGATAGCCTGCAATGTTTAGATGCCAGCTTATTGCACGGTTTTACTTCCATTCCTTTTGTCACTAGGGAGACAATTTATTACTCGAACTAATTGTGATGGCTGGTACCAAAGGTTACTTTTATGCAGATTATGTTACATGTCCCTTTAGTCCATGATTTTATACTCCAATATTCCACCTCCACATTTGCAAAATTCATGCAAAGGAGAAGGAACAAGAAAATAAAATTAAAGTTACCTGAAATTTATTTGTGGTTCCATTCGACCCTGCACAGGTACTTTCCAACGTATTTTCTTCATTAGAAGAACACTGACACTTGCCATGCCCCAGGCCCTTGTGATGGGTATAACATCCTTCTAATTAGGAGCGTGCGGGTAGTACTGGTGGTATTCATTGACTGAAACCAAAACCCGAAAAGCAGCAAACCAGTACTAGACTCACTAACCAATGTATATACTTTGGAAACTTATTTAGTTTTATTGTATACATTCTTACACCTAGAAATCACATATGACATTAAATGTCTTGGGATTTGAAAGGATTACATGTCTAGGAGAAAATTTAACTGGATCTGAGAAATGGGTCTTTGTATGGTGGTGAAGCCTTCCTTTTATCAGGTAAAGTAAAATCCTTATGAAATAGGTAATCTTATTCTGAGACTTCTAAAATCTTATTCTGATACTTCTAAAATATCAACTTCTGTTTATTTTTTTTCTGGCATAGGAGTGTTAGAGTTGCCTTAAACTATATACCCTATCTGAATGAAATATTTGATATTATCTCCCAGCCCTGATTTTTTTTCCGTTCTTTGTGCAGTCTTCTGTTGTATAGAGCATTTTGTTTCTTCTCAAAGTTTAAAATTTGGAGCCATCACCTCAAACTCAGTATATTTTAAGCCCAACATCCCTCTCCACATTGCCCGTGCTTTCCATTTGTTTCATTTCTTTCCTTGATGCCACCATTCTGATCTCCCAGGTAACATTCAAAACCTTTGAGTCATTTTGACTCTTCCTTCTCCTTGAATCACCCTGTGTCAGTCTGCCCCAGGATTATGTCATCATAGTTTCTGAAATATCTCTTAGATTTTTCATTTTCTCATTCCTATTTGGCACCACTCTGGTTTGGGTTGCTATCATCTCCTGCTTGAATTATTGCCACGGTCTGCTGCCTCTCCCTACTCCAGTCCATCCTGTGTGCTTGTGCCAAACTAATTTTCTTAAAACACAGTCTAGTCATGTCACTTTCCTGCTGAAAACCTGCACTGGATCTTAATTAGCTCTGAGTTTCTGTGCCATCTTCCTTCAGTCTCAGAGTTCAAGGAGACCCTCCATGTGTCCAATGCTCACCTGTCCATTTGTGCCTTCCATACCTTTCTTTTCCAGCCTCCTCCCAGATCCTGCTCCACCAGACCACCCATCTCTCCAATATTACCTCTCTACTGGCTCAACCTGTAACCGTATTCAGTCTCTAATTTTTAAAAAACAAAATAAGGCAAAAGCCTTCCTATGCCCGTGTTCCCTTTAGCTACTATCCAATCTCTCTTATCCTTCAAATTTCTAAAAAAAAAGTAGCTACATTTACCTTATCTGTTTTATCTTTACCCGTCTCTGATCTGGATTCTGCTACCAAAACCACAGAGGAGCTATCCTTAATTAACATCACTGTGACCCTCTTGTTGCTAAATTAGTGGACATCTTTCATTCCCTATCCTACAGGTTCTCTCTGCTACATTTGATACGTGATTTCTTCTTTTTTAGAAGCTTCTGCTCCAGGGTTCACAAACACACAGGCCTTCAGAGGCAAGGCAGGTCACAAAAAATAGTGCAGCATAAGGAGAGATGGGGCTTTAGTTGAACTGAAAGTTTTGTATCTTTTGAGATCTTTTTCCAAATTTTAAAAAATATGATTATATTAACTCTTACAGATTTGAGACTATAGAAACAGAAATAATGAAATGTCTCTTGGAAGTATTGTGCTTCAAAAATACTGTACATCCGAATAATATAACAGTATCACATTTCTTCTTGATATTTTTAGGATAAATATTTGGATCTAATGTATTGAAATACAGAAAAAAATATTCCATCACATGAGGTTGTTTTCCTTATAGACATTACCACCTTCTTTATGTTACTCAAAATATATAGATATTTACCATTACACCTGCATAAAAATTAGTAGAGACAACATATTACTAATTCGCAGAGGCTCATAAAATTCTCATTAAAATTACGAAAGCTGAAGTTATTAGATTATAGAATTGACAAAGATGGCCAATTTTGCCAAAGTGCATTTATCCAAAAACTTAGCACTACGAATATTGATACTTCTGAAATCAGGGAATGGAATGCCTTTTCTGTAACAGTTGTCTGAGAAATTACAGTGATGCATTGTTAATTTGTTTTTATGTAAGGTGAATTTTTTTAAGGTTTTAGGCTTTGAGAATATTGAAGCCATGGTAACTTGCCATTGTATAGTATGGGAAGACATTTTTCCCATATGAAATATTAAAGAGATTTAACTAGGATCGTTTAAAAATCTCCTTTTATTTTGTGGCATAGCCTTTTCCTTGGTGTAGCAAATAGAGTTCAGTGCACATGCTTCAGAATCAGTATTACTATAAGTGCATGGTTTTCTAGTGAAGTCGTGTCTTATTGGCAGAATTTTACCACATTTTCTTAAACTGAGTACGTGAACTTTAATTTGTGCAAGATTTTGAAAGGCTGGTATATGGCCATTTTCAAATATGAAAAATGGTGAGAGGTATGGGGAGGGAGAGAAAAGGGAAGAGGAAGTGAGAGTATAGATCCTTTGCCTCGGTTTCCTTTACTTCAAAGAATTTGTCTAAGAAATTAAAATTATGGTCATTGAAGACTCTTGACAAAGAAAATACAATCATTGAGAACTACCAGCTGGGTCAGCTTCAAACGTACAATAGATTCTATATTTAATGAAGTTGATAAAATGATAGTGTGAGCACTTCCCAAGTGCCTGCTGAGCCCCACATCTTGGCTAATATCTACCACGGATCAGTAATAAGTAGATAAGTTTGTCTAGCCTCTCTGGACTCATAATTCTTAACTTAATGGTTTGTTTATGAAACCCAGCTGAGGTGTTTATTCAGCAGCAGTCATTTCAACATTTCCTAGTAGCTGCTAAGTGAAATGTACCTAAAGTTATTTGAGTTAAGTATTTTTTTAGTGTGCTGAGTCTATAACAGGGAAAGTTAAGGGAAAAAATGTCTTATAGGCAAGAGCAAGATTGCTGCTGCCTATTAGCCAAAACTATGAGAGTATCAAGCCTACTTTGCCTTTCTTCATACTTTTTATATGGATATATGTAGGTCATAAGGGAGTATTTTAAGAAATAAAGCAACACTTTAGTTACTATTTCTAATACATTTTTTATATTTTAGAAAAGGAAATCCCTTTATATATTGGAGAAGAAAGTTAGTAATATGAATATAGCAAGTATTTCTCTAGAACTTGAGCACTGGGCTAAACACTGTGAAGAACACAGAGAAAACAAAGTATAGGCTTTGCTTTAGAAAGCGAACAGGAAAATTGCCTTTAAGATAATGATATGGAGCAGCAAGGAATAAAAGACAACATTTTGTTAACTGTTGAATTGTATAGTGCACATTAGAAGTGGCCGTGAGTATTTAGATAAAGCCATGGAGACTTCTATTCAAGATGATCCTGCTCTGAGGATGTGCTGCAATCTCCCATCCTTTCAAATGTATGTTCAATTGAATTAATCTGAGATTTGTATAAAGATTATAAAGCCGTGGCTCTTGTTTTCCAGTTCTGGAGTGATACTGTTTTTAAAGAAGGGTGATAAAAGCAGAAATGTCTATCTTTATAACACTCTCCAAGTTTTAATGGGGCTGAAAAACGTGGTCCAAAGCAATGTTCATTAAAAATTTCATTCTCTAAAAAAAAAAAAAAGGAATCCATGAAGGCTTGGACATTGAAGGCGTTACAGCAGGGGTTGGAACTTGAGCCTTGAAGGCTGAGTAGGACTTAGATTTAAACTTCGGAGGGGAAGCAAGGAGAACCACATGAGCAAGGACAAGAGCCAATGTAGCAGTGACAATGGAAAGGAAGGGATCATTATGAGAATGATTTCAAAGGAGCAAATAACAGGATTTAGGGACCACCTGGCTGTAAGCAAAATGCAAAACATAGGAGAGGGAGGGTGCGAATATGATACCAAGGTATAGGTTAAAGGAAGAGAGTAATGTGCCATTGATAGAGATGAATTTGAAAGGGGGAACCAGGTTCCAAGAAAATATAACATTTAGTTTTAGATAGGTTTCACTTAAGGTGGTATTGTTTTGTGACAGGATGTCCAAACAGAAATTTTCAGTATACAATTAAAGATGAGGGACCAGAGCATGTACAAAAATATATTACTCGAGCTATAGATATGATGATTGTTAACAGAGAAAAATGATTGTCAAAGCTGTCAAATACAGATGAACTTTTATAGTTTGCTTAGAAAGAAAAGCAGAAGATTAAAAACTAAATTTTGGAAGAACTATGGAGTCTGAGGGCAGAATGAAAGAATGGGAGTGTTAGGAAGGGAGTGATCAACAGTGTCACAGCTGCAAACAAAGTCAACTGAAAAAGTTCTGAGAAGACATTGAATTTGGCAATAAACAAGACAAGATGGACTTGTCATTTTGAGTAAATTTACTGAATAAGAGATTATTTTCAGCAAAATGACAGTATCAAAAATCAAGTTTCAAAATTTCTTAAGAAAGGAGATATTAGGGAAATGGAAGCAGTGGACAGTTCATTTGTCTGCTGATAAGTGAAAAGAGGGAATAGTAAAGCTAAGAATTTTTAAAACAATAAAAATATATACATTTTGAAGGATATATCTGTCTGTATTGACTGCATATTTGATATCTAGTAGGGGAATGACAGCTGGCAAAAGCTAAATTAGCAGCAATTGCTAATCAGGGTAGGAACATGTTACTGATGTTGCATCTATAAGGCATTTAGACAAGATGTGGAAATAGAGGTCTACTTAAAATAATCATATCTACTTTCTAAAAATGAAAACTGCATCTATGTCTTTGTACAATAAGAATCTACTCTTCATGTAATAATGAATTGCATCTTTTCGCTAGTGATAAAGTCACTAGTTCACTCGCTGAATAGATTTAAATAAAATGTTTCTTGTAATATTAAATATTTGTTATTGATTGCTGAAGCAAATAATTACAAATAGGTTTAATACTAGATTGTCAATTTCTCAAGCAGCAGATGAAGATTGCCGTAAAAATTCATGCATAATGGTGTCCCACCTTGTTTTCAGTTTAACTATACTTTTGTGTCTATGTATTGATTTAAAGGGAATATGTATTTGTATAAAATATTCTCATTACATGTTGTACTGACACAACTGAACAGAATTAATGAAGGATTTTTTAAATGTAGTTAAAATCTTTTTTCAATTGCTAATTTATTTACTTGACTATTTTAAAATACAGAATTTGTTTCAAAATACATTTTAAACATACATAATATAGTATATTTATGTACAGGTATGTGTCTTGCTACTAGCTGCTAAATATAGAGAGTTTTTGTGCTTAAAACTGCATGTGTCCTTGAAAATGAGTTATTAGTGTAAATGATACAAGGACAATATGAAATTCCTGCATAGAGGTTTTTTTTTTTCTTTGTCAACTTTTAGATTTGGGGGATACATGTGCAGTTTCATTACAAAGCTATATTACATGATGCTGAGGTTTGGGGTACAATTGAACCCATCACCCAGGTAGTGAGCATAGTACCCAACAGGGAGTTTTACAACCCTTACTCACCTCCCTTCTTACCACTTCGTGTAGTCCACAGTGTCTATCATTCCCATCTTTATGTTCATGTGTACTTAATGTTTAGCTCCCACTTATAAGTGAGAACATGTGATATTTGGTTTTGTGTTTCTGTGTTAATTCATTTAGGATAATGGCCTCCAGCTACATCCATGTTACTGCAAAGAACATGATTTTGTTCTTTTTTATGGCTGCATAGGATTCCATCGTGTATATGTTCTATATTTTCTTTAGTCTGCCATTGATGGACCCCTAGGTCAATTCCATATCCTTGCTGCTATGAATAATGCTGTGATGAGTATATGATCACGTGTGTAATTTTGGTAGAACAATGTATCTTCCCTTGGGTATATACCCAGTAATGGAATTGCTGGTTCAAATGGTAGTTCTATTTTTGATTCTTTGAGAAATCTCCAAACTGCTTTCTACAGTAGCTGAAATAATTTAAATTCCCACCAATGTTGTATAAGCATCCCCTTTTCTCAGCAGTCCTGCCAACATCTGTTATTTTTTACTTTTTAATAATTGCCATTCTGACTGGCATGAGATGTAGTTTTGATTTGTATTTCTCTAATGATTAGTGATGATGAGCATTTTTTCATATGTTTGTTGGCCCCTTATATGTGTTTTTTTGAGAAATGTGTATTCGTGCCCTTTGCCCACTTTTTTATGGGACTCTTTGTTTATTGCTTATTGAATTATTTAAATTCCTAATAGATTCTGTATATTATACCTTTGTTGATGCGTGGATAGTGGATGTTTTCTCCCATTCTGTATGTTGTCTGTTTATTGATAATTTCTTTTGTTGTGCAGAAGCTCTTTAGGTTAACTAGGTCTTAATAATTTTTGTTTTTGTTGCAGTTGCTTTTAAGGACTTAATCATGAATCCTTTGCCAAGGCCCATGTTGGGAAGGGTGTTTCCCAGGTTTTCTTCTAGGATTTTTATAATTTGAAGTCTTATATTTAAGTACTTACTCCATCTTGAGTTAATTTGTGTATATCATGACAGGTTGTGTTCCAGCTTAATTCTTCTGTATATAGCTGGCCAGTTATCCCAGCTCCATTTATTGAACAGAGGTGCCTTTCTCCATTACTCACATTTGTCAGTTTTGTCAAAGATCAGATGGTAGTAGGTGTGCAGCTTTATTTCTGTGGTCTATTCTGTTCCATTGGTCTGTGTATGTTTTTGTGCCAGTCCCATGCTGTTTTGGTTACTATACCCTTGTAGTATAGTTTGAAGTCAGGTAATATGATGCCTCTGGCTTTGTTATTTTTGTTTGGGATTGCTTTGTCTATTTAGGTCCTTTTTTGTTTCTATATGAATTGTAGAATAGTTGTTTCTAATTCTATGAAGAATGATGTTTATAGTTTGACAGGTATAGCATTGAATCTTTAAATTGCTTTAGGCAGTATGGCCATTTTTATGTTGTTGATTCTTCCAATCCATAAGCATGAGATATCTTTCCATTTGTTTCTGTCATCTCTGATTTCTTTCAGCAGTGTTGTATAGTTCTCCTTGTAGACATGTTTCACCTTCTTGGTTAGATGTATTCCTAGGGAGTTTTTTTTGGGGGTTTTTTTTGTTTGTTTGTTTGTTTTGTTTTTTTTGACTATTGTAAATGGGATGCCATTCTTGATTTGGCTCTCAGCTTAAATGTTATTGGTGTATAGAAATTCTACTGACTTTTGTACATTGATTTCATTTCCTGAAACTTTAGTGAAGTTTTTCTTTATCAGTTCAAGGAGCCTTTTGGCAAGTCTTTAGGGATTTCTAGGTATAGAATCATATTGTCCGCAAAAAGAGATCGTTTGACTTCTTGTTCTCCTGCTTGCATGCCTTTTTCTCTTTCTCTTGCCTGACTGCTCTGAGTAGTACTTGCAGTATTATGTTGAAAAGGAGTGGTGAGAGTGGACATTTTTTTTCTTGTTCCAGTTCTCAAGGGGAATGGTTCCAGCTTTTGCCTGTTGGGTGTGATGGTGGCTGTGGGTTTCTCATACATAGCTCTTATTATTTTGAGGTACATTCTTTTGATGGTTAGTTTGTTGAGGGTTTTATCATGAAGGAATATTGAATTTTATCAAAAGCTTTTTCTGAGCCTATTAAGATGATCCTTTTTTTGTTGTTTTTAATCCTGTTTATGTGGTAAATTACATTTATTGATTTGTGTATGTTGAACCAACCTTGCATCCCAGGAATAAAGGCTCTTTGATCATGGCGAATTAACTTTTTGATGTGCTGCTGGATTCGAATTGCTAGTATTTTGTTGAAGATGTTTGTGTCTATGTTTGTCAGGGATATTGGCCAGTAGTTTTCTTATTTTCCTTCTTTCTCTGCCAGCTTTTCCTCTAAGGATGATGAGGGAGGATAGGATGAGTTGGGAAGGAGTCTTTCCTTTTCAAATTTTTGGAATCATTTGAGTAGGATTGGTACCAGCTCTTCTTTGCACATCTAATAGAATTTGGTTGTGAATCAGTATGGTCTTAAGCTTTTTTTGGTTGGTTGGTGTTTTATTTCTGATTCAATTTTGAAACTTGTTCTGTTTAGGGCTTCAAATCTTCCTGATTCAATTTTGGGAGCTTGTATGTTTCCAGAATTTTACCCATTTCCTCCAGATTTTCAATTTTGTGTGCTAGGTGTTCATAATAGTTATCTGAAGATTTTTTGTATTTCTGTGGGATCAGTCATAATGTCATCTTTGTCATTTCTGATTGCTCTTATTTGGATCTTCTCTCTTTTTTCTTTATTAATCTAGCTAGCAGTCTGTAAATCTTGTTTCTTCTTTCCAAGAACCAACTTTTGGTTTCATTGATATTTTGTGTGGATTTTTGGTTCTCAGATTTTCTTCTGCTAGCTCTGGGGTTATTTTGTTCTTGTTTTCCCAGTTCCTCTAGGTCTTGCACAGAGTTTTAATCAGACATTGGATTCTTAACATTTCTTTAAAGTGACCCTACAACCAAGTGCCATAAATTAGTTAAATAGTACAGTAGTTTATTATTCAACAAACATTTTTCAACACTGATTAGATTTCATTATGCTGCTAGGTATAATAGAAAACAGCAAAATAACCCATAGTTCCTGTTCTCTTAATATAGGATAAAATAAGGATTTAGGGGGTCAACATTGGAGTTTTGGTTTTCCCTACTTAATACATGACTATGGGCAAGTCATTTAATTTATTTTCTGAATATTTTTTTCTGGATGTTAGCTTCTTTGTCTTTAAAATGGGGTTGACAATACTTCTCTTGAAGACTTTTAAAGCATAAAAGTAATGTAGAGTCATGTGTCACTTAACAATGGGGATACCTCCTAAGAAATGCATTGTTAGGCAATTTTATCATTGTGTGAACATCATGGAGTATACTTACACAAACCTAGATGGCATAGCCTAGTACACACCTAAGCTATATGGTAAGCCTGTTGCTCCTAGGCTACAAACCTGTACAGCATGTGACTATACTGATTACTATAGGCAGTTGTAGCACAATGGTAAGTATTTGGGTATCTAAACATAGAAAAAGTACAGAGAAAATATAATATAAAAGACAAAAAATGTTATACCTTTAATAGGGCACTTACCATGAGTAGATCTTGAAGGACCAGAAGTTGCTCTGTGTGAGTGAGTGAGTGAGTGAGTGGTAAGAGAATGTGAAGGCCCAGGATATTACTGTACACTACTGTAGAATTTGTAAATACCGTATACTTAGGCTACAATAAATTTATTTTCAAATGCTATTCTTTGTTCAATAATAAATTAACCTTAGCTTACTATAACTTTTTAATTGTATAAACTGTTCAATTTTTAGAAACTCGTTGACTCTTTTGTAATAATACTTAGCTTAAAACACACATTGTACAGCTGTACAAAAATATTTTCTTTATATCCTTATTCTATTAATTTTTTTTACTTTTTAAACTTTTTTGTTAAAATCTAAGACACAAACACACACATTAGCCTAGGTCTACACAGGGTCAGGATCATCAATATCACTTCCACCTTCACAGCTTATCCCATTGGAAAGTCTTTAGGGACAATAATAACCCGGAGCTGTCATCTCCTGTGATAACAGTACCTTCTAGAATACTTCTAAAAGGGCCTGCCTGAGGCTATTTTACAGTTAACTTTTTGTTAGAAGAAGGAATATATTCTAAAATAACAATAAAAAGTATAGTATAATAAATACATAAGCCAGTAACGGTCATTTGTTATTATCATCATGTATTATGTATTGTATGTAATTGTATGTGCTATACTTTTCTATGGTGGCAAAGTAAGTTTGTTTATACCAGCATCACCACAAGCGTGTGTAATACATTGTACTACGATGTTATGAAGGCTATGACTATGACATTACAAGAGCTATGGCAACACTAGGAAATAGAAATTTTTTAGCTCCATTATAATCTTATGGGACCACCATCATATATGCAGTCTATCTTTGAAACATGTTATGTAGCATGTGACTATATTTAGTTAGCACAGTGTCTAGCCCATGGTAAAAACATAGTTATTGGTAGCTGTTACTGTTATTGCCCACCTCATATGGAGTTCTCAATAAATGTTACTGTCTTTTCCTTTTTGTTTACAACCTATCCTCCACTAATGTAAACTTGTAGTTAATATGAAATAGTATCATCTAACATTCAGGAAGTGACCTTTGTTATCCCTGAAATCAACAAGCAAGTGAGCAAAGCCTCATAAAATTCATTTTGACTTCTTAATGCAGATTTCACTGAGTGTACTGGAAAAGAGCGTTTTCAAGTCTGGGATCTGTTTTTTCAAAACTGGTTGAGCACAAACGTGAAAGCCATTCATAAGGATTAAACTTTGAGTATCTGAATAGTAAATGGTCACAAGTGGTCAAACTCTGTAGTTCCAAAGGCTGTATTAATTGTGGAGGGGTAGTTTTTATTAGGAACATTTGCATACATACACAAAAGTGGAAAGAATAGTATAATGAAATCCCACACAGTACCCATAATCCAGCTCCAACAGTTATCAACTAAAGTAGGTTTTAACTGAAACATTTCAGTTAAAAATGGACATTTCCAGCTCAATATGTGTTTCTTTAACTTATTATTTTTTAATCCTACATCATGGGTTGAGTTAGAATCCCACTTTAATGTTTGCTTTTTGTTAAGCTTTTTAAAAATTAGTTTGGATTAATAATCAAAGATTTGCTTTCTGTAAATATCATATAAAAAATTTTTCAGGGCACATTTTTAAATCAAAAAGCCAAAAGAAAAATGCATAGGTTTATAACTTTTTTTAAAAAAAGGAAATATTTAAATATGCTGGGTAGAACATACTTTGTTCTGTCTTTGTTTTGAAGGTTTGGCTTGAGCAACAAGTTTGATACTGAATTTCCCTCCGTTCTAACAGGGAAGGTAAGTGAGAATTTGCTTTGAAGTTTTCAGTTCTAAAGCATTGTTTTATGGCTTACTCATTGTTATGACAAATGCTTTGAATCATTGTTAATGAAGTCAAGTAATAGGAGGCCTCAGTAGTTGGAAGCTGTGTTTATAGTGTCTGAAAGCTGTTGCCATGGCTACCAGCCTCTGACCAGTTATTTTGTTCATTGTCCATTAATGCCAGCCATTATTTATTTATCCATTCAGCTTTTTCACTTTTGTATTTTTTTTCTCAGCATAGGTAGCTATAATTGTTTTTATTTGGGTCATTAATTTCCAGTGTTTTTAGAGTTAAAGTTATTTTTTTAACTGTATGTATCACTGCTATTAATTTTTAAAGTACCATATGGTATGATTTGTTATACATGAAAATAATTAAATTTTTTATTAGATGTTTTTCTGACTTTTAGATAGTTTGAGTTAGTAAGATTGGACTCACTGTAATAAATTAGTACCTTTCTAGTCCCTGGTTTTCTACATTGAGTAGTAGTTTCTAGTAAATTCAAAGATTTACTAGGATTCAAAACTATAAATTTAAAGACCTAATGCACAGCCTGATTACTATAGTTGATAATATTGTATTATACACTGGAAATTTGCTGAGAGTAGATTTCAGGTGTTCTTATCACAAAATAACAAAAAGGTGACCGTGAGGAGATGGATATGCTAATGTGTTTGACTAGTAATCATTTTACTGTGTATATGTATATCAAAACATCATGTTGTACACCTTAAATATATACAATTTTTAAAAAGAAACTATATTTGAAAGATCATCTTATGACAATAATATGAACTTTCTATGCCCAAAGGAAAAGGCTCTACCTAAGGCAAAAAGTTATTTATATATGTTTGTTACTTGAGCAATTATAGAAGAGGAGAGAAAAACCATTGTAATATAGAATACTCAATCATTGCCAAATGGTTAACAGTTGAAAGCTTGGGTAGCTAAAAAGATGATTAGGGGTTAAAGGAAGTTAACTTTTTGTATTTTGAAGCCTTTAAATTTAATATATTTAATTTTAGTGCTAGAATAATGGTATTTGTCAGTATAGATTTTGGTCATGTTTTAAAATTATCTCATCTAACAGGTTTTTTATTCTGTTGTAGCATCAATTATTCTCATATTGTTGGTGAGAAAAGCAAAATGAAAATCAGTGTGTTTAGTATGTGTAATAAATTGGAGAAATAAGCCCTTTAATAAATGTATTTTTAAATAAAGAAATTCTAGAGAGATATACATGAAACTAATAAAAGTTATTACCTTTGATGGGCGAAGAGGAATGAGATGGATGGAGGCAAGGATAAGGATGAGACTTTTCTGTATATCTTTTAGTATTGCTTTCATTTTTAAACCATGTGACTATATTACCTTTTGAACTTTAATTTATTCTTAATTCAATGTCCCTTGTTCTAAACTCTTTGAGAACCAGAAAAGATGCTTCTACTGACATTTGCTTCTTTTTGTCATGCATTTTCCAACTGTGTATTCTTTTTGCTTTTGGCCTAATCACAATCTTCCCCCCAGCCTCTTTGGGGGAGTAGACAGCAGACCTATTTCTTTTTTCAAGGAACATCTTTGAAATCATAAGAAATTCTGTTTAATTTAACCCTGCAAGGTATGTTACACTTTATTTGCTTCGTTTTCCCCTTGAAAAATGGGAGGTAGCTTGAGATAAAATATAGTAGTTAAACAAGCTTTGCAGTCAAATCTGGGTTGGAATCCAAGTTCTGTCACTTACCGTGTGGCCTTGGGCAGGTCACTTCTCTGAGCCTCAGTTCTTATGTGAAAAATAGAGATGATGCTGATAGTTACCTCACTTTTTAATTTAAGAGTTAAATGAGAGAGCATATATAAAATTCCTAGTATTCTGTCATGTACTTATTAGCTTGTTAGTTTGTAGTTGCTGTTGACTGTTCTTCATCATTGTATTGTAGTTCCACTCTGGTTGCTTTTCATTTTACTCACTGGCTTTCAATTTTTCATTGCTTTTGCAATTTTTCTTCATCTAATTCTGAGAGAATACATTATTATTCTCTGGTCTCACCACTAATTTAATTTGTTCTGTTGACTGTTGTTCTGTTGACTGTAGTTATATCCAACTTTACCATTTGCTTAGTTTGAAATACAGGTCCAAGAAATTCTAGAAATGAATAATCTAAAAAATACGTCAGTGTATAAAATTCCCAGGCATACAAATTATCCATTTTCGAAATTGGCCTATTTTATATGCTCAAGGAATCTTCAGAATTTCTTTTCACACTTTCTCATTTATTTACAAGCCTTCTGAAACTAAAAATTCCAGTGGCCCCAAAGATAGTAGACTGTTTTAAACTAGAGGAGTAAGAAAGAATAATAAGCTGCTTTTGGTATGCACTCACACAACCTAAATTATCTGGATATGAGCTGCTCATAAAGATATCCATTCTTTTCAAGTGATTGTTTTTGTAGCACATTATCATAATGACTTGAGTAATTAAGTGTACATTATGTATAGTGTACAAAATTTATCATGTGTTGGATAAGGTGTAAATTATAACTGTGATATTTTTCTTAGCATGTGTTTGGTGATGGGAAAAACACTAAAAGGAATTCTGAAGACCTGATTTTTGAAAGTCACGTGGTGGTAACATTAGCTTTATTCATCTTCTCGTTGAGATAATTTTTCTCCGACAGGCACTTTCATTTGTATAGGTTCCTTTGCATTATCAAAATGCTTCTCAAATAACTGGAGAGAAAAGGCAAACATTATTCATGTGTATCTGAGGAAAAAAATAAAAGAAAAAAGGTCTAAATTTCAGACTTAACAGCTCTTACATTAAAATATTTTTAAATGAATAACTGTGACAGCTAAAGTAGAAAAAAATCTACCTTTTACGAAATCCAAAATCAGTCTTCCAATATGAATGCAATTCTAAATAGTTTTTATGCCTGCCTGAGCTAAGCAAAATTGCAGAGGGAAGTCTGAAAACCTCAAAAAACAATTTTGACAAGCTCTGTGGCTCAATTTTAATTTTTTGCTTCTTATGTGTTAATGCTTTTAGTGCAAACAAAAAGATAACCTTTTATATTAAGTGCAGAAAAGATTGTTTTCCGTATTTCATATCGAACAGGTGTATACAGACAGATTCTAGTGACCAGAAAATAAAACAACCACAGCAATTTAGAAAAGAAAGTAAAGCTTTTGGCCCTTAGCTTGAAACAATTAAACCATGTTATAGGGAGACTAGTGTGCAGTGTTTGGGGATTGTAAGCAATAAAAATCGACCTTTACTATTGTGATACAGTATGACACCTGATTGATAGGATTGTGTTCCCCATGATTGAAGGAAGCAGATCAGACCTGCTGGGGTTTCCTTAGAGTTTCTTCTGTTTACAGAGTCTCTTACATCCTGTTATAAAATATTATGACCCTTTACCCCACCTTTACGGTGTGGTTTTCTTTTTTCATTCCAAGAAAGCCAAAAGAAATGAAATGTTTCTTTACAACCTACTGTTCAGTTAGAAAGTAAGGAACTTCTACTATCTAACCTTCATTGCTAGAGATACTCAGTTATATGAAAGTAAATGAGTAAAATGTTAACCTGATTCTACAGAGTTAACTAAACATTTCTTTCACGTTGTTTAAAATTGAGTTAACTAATTCTCACTTCTTATGTCTTTAGCTCTGTTTTATGACTTTTACTGTTACTCAAATACAGATTTCTTTCAAAGGCAATCCTGTCCTCCTTTTAAAGTCAAAATGCAGATGTTAGTTTATTGTTTGAAACTCTAGTAAAAGCTTTTCTTTTCAATATATTTGTCTTATGACCTCGAAACATTTGAATTCTCATTTTTAGTAACTTGAATATTTTAGTTTTTAATTTGTCCATAGTAAGAAAATAGAAATTGACACTATTAAATGTTAAAAAGAAGAAAGTGTTGGCGGGAAAGAAGGAAAATGACCATATATTTAGGTAATGTTTTTGTTTTCAATTCCAGAAACATATAATAAAAGGCAAATTTTATAACAAATTTTATATACCTCAGCATACAATTTATTTTATTCACAGTGTTTGAAATAAAAAGCCAGTTTTCTCTTCCCTCTTTTATTCTCTAGCTTTTGTCTCCCTCAGCCTTCTAACACTATTCATCCCTGGTAGAAGTGGAGCTTTCTTTTCTAAGGCTCCTTATAAACAAATTTTTTTTCTTTTGGACTGACTCATTTCTGCACCTTTTAGTTTTATTTTTTAACATCTGTGTTTGTACCTACTTTTTAAATAAAAATGTAAATTCCAGTTACAAACATTTAAATTTGTAAATGGACACATTTAATAATTTTATGATTTGCATGAGTTTATATCAAAATTTACCATGTTTAAAAAACGTTAGCTATTCTGGATACATAATTTAAAGAGAGTTGACAGTAATGTAATATTATAGTTTAAAGCTAAATATGTACATATTTTTTCTTTATTTTAACTTCTATTTGGTTGCTCAGTGATTCCCTATGAGAAAAGAAGTTGAATATTGCTGTTGGAGAGGTAAATCTTAAGATAGAAACTTGGTACCTTGTTTTTAGAAAGAAGAGCTTGTTTTTTGTTTTTGTTTTTGTTTTGCTGAAGAATTAAAGAGCATTGAATCTGCTTTTAACATGCAGCAGATTATAAACAAATTATGCTTTTGTTTATAATATAGTATATAGGAAAACTATAGAATATTAATAGTTACTTGAGTAAACCCATTGCCTTCAGGTGAGACTTCATGCAAAAGAGCTTTTTCTTTCTCCAAACCTTCTCAGAGACATGATTCATGGACTTTCTTTTTCAAAGCATTTCAGTCAGGAGCTTACTTCCAAGGATTAATTTACATTTTTGTGACATATATTAAACGAAGATTATTATTCTCATTTTATCAGTGGGAAACTGAAACTCAGAAAACTAAATGATTTTGCCTGAATTTTTCATAGCTAATAAGTAACTATAATTCAAGTCTCTTGATCTGTTTTTCAATGTTTTTAGTTTGTCTTAGTTTAATGTGCTTAGTGCACTAAGTTTGTTAGTGTTTTCTAATTTCAATTATAAGGCAAGGCTCTCTGAATTTCGTTTCATATTTACTTAGAAATTTTGCCATTTAATTGGAATTCTTTGCACACAGTGATTGTCTTTACATCATGTTGCTGACAGTCTAGATGGAGAATGAAATTAGTTTACTTGCTCCGTGTAAACAAAGTTTTGAGCCTTATAATTTCACAACTATTGTTTGTTAACATATTAGTAAGAAAATCAGATTCATGGGCTACACAATTAACCTTATTGACTGACATGAACAATTCTAATAAAGCTTCTAATAAAGCTTATATTCTTAATGTTTAGCTTACTTTAGTGCTGAATTCTGTGATCATGTATTTTTATAACATTTGCTAATAGGTATATGTTTTGTGGTGTTGATTCTAAGACATCTTTATTAAGAGACAAAAATGTAATACATTGATTCCTCAAGTACAATTTTTATTTGGAATAGTGGTAGTAAAGCTCTATATTTTTGATTCCTAACCTGCTAATGTGGTTTTTATTTTATAGTACCTTACTTTTCCTAACAATTGCATAATTTTTGCTTTTATAGCCAGATGCTAAAAGTTCTTTCGTAAACTTTATAGTCTGACAGCTTTCTAAATGAAAGGGAATCATTTTTGTAATCCAGAAATGTGATTTCACTGAAAGCAAACTATTTTTAGTGTACTTTTGAATTGTATAACCTTCAAGCAGAATTTTTGGTATAAATCTAATTATTCCAGTCATGTGCATGCCTTTGAACTGACTTTGTCCTTGTTTACAGAGAAGCACAAGCAGCCACTTCCAGGAATGGAGGTAGTAACTAGAAATATTAAACTTGTGTATTTAAAGACCTTTCAACTTTGAAAATTTATAGCAGTTCCAAGTTCATTTTATAATGAATATTAACAGGCCATTTTGAATGCAATCACTAGGCATTGTCTTTTGTTAGTGTAACTAACAGTGGCTAATGTTAAAATTGTTATATTGCAAATTTGCCAGGGAATAAGGGTTTGAGAGTTGCCTTTTTCAAAGTAATCCAGGAATATTGCCAAGGTCTAATTTTAATTGCATTTCCTCTAGTAGTATTTGGGTTTTTATTGTTATGTTATGCTTCTAGTCTTACCCAGCTTTTACTCATAATGACTAGAGACTATCAATTATACTGCCTTGATAATGAGAATATTTGGTAAGAAAACAGCTTGAAAGTTATCCTTTTCTGTCAAGTTTATTGCAGTCACTTTATTGGTGGTCATTTCAGAAGATTGTTTTTCAACATCAGGCTAAGTTCTATGAACATGAAATTATATTGTTGTGCTTTTCAATGCCACCCTAGAGTGTGTGAACATATTTATGGGGAATATATCTATTTAGACATTTGTGATTCCTTAAATTATTTGTAATAAACGTTTTTCTTAGATTTAGAGATAGTGAAAAGCTGCCCACAAACTGTTAAAGATTGTACCCTCTTATAGGTGGCCCCAGAAGAATTTAAGACCAGCATTGGCCGTGTGAATGCATGTTTGAAAAAGGCTCTCCCGGTCAATGTGAAATGGCTGCTGTGTGGTTGTCTCTGCTGCTGTTGCACACTGGGTTGCAGCCTATGGCCTGTTATTTGTCTCAACAAAAGAGTGAGTAACTGTTTTATTGTATAATAATAATAATAACTAACATTTATCGAAAACTTACTATGTGCTATGAACTCTTTTCAAGTACTTTACACAATTTATTTAATTCTTGTAACAATGCTATCTTTATTTTAGAGATAAGGAAACTTGGGAACAGACACATTGTTATTTGTCCAACTTTTACCATTTAACATGGGTTCTCATCATTTCACATAAATGCAGTATAAGTTAAATACTAAGTAATTATAAATGTAAGTGGGCTACTTATTCTTTTTAAAACACTTGATGCTGTGACTTAAGGTATTTCCAAGTTATAGGTATAAAGGAGAGCTTCTGATCTGAAGAAAGGCAAAAGTGAGAGTAACCTACAAAGTTTGCAGGGCAAATCCTTAGTTTTAAACATGTTACAATAACATGCTAGCATAGCGTTACTACTTATGTCATGGATTTAAAAGTACTCTCTTAATCTTGTCTTCTTTAAAATTTCACTTTAGTTTTTGTGAATTTTTTCCTCTGGTGGGAAGAGACCTTTAAAACATTTTAATTGAAGCCAGTGAGGAAAATTAATTCATTTTACCTAAAGTATTTTTCCTAGTACTGCATGAATGATTTCATTTAAACTTTTGTATAATAAGTAGCCAGCGAAATCAGATTCAAAATTATAGTGCCTTGTGGAAGAATAGTGGTGCAGTTATTTTATTAAAGCCAAAAATATTCCCAAGAAGCACTCATTATTTTATCATCTCCATTCTTTTCCTGCCTGGTTTAATAATGAAATATTGCCAACTCTATGACTTTTTGAATGGAAAAGTTAAGCATTTTATTGATTCTGTTGGCAGTCACAAGTAGGTCAGAGCTTCACTGTAAACATTGCTTAGTTTATTGTTTGTCAAAGTAGGTACAGTATTCTCAAATGGTTTTCTATAAATTAAAAAAAAAACTGACAGCATAAATTCCTTTTCTTAATTGTCATATCTTACTTTTAAAAGTTCAATCAGTAGCTCCTACCCATCCCTATTATTTTTAAAGCCTCAGTATGAATTAATCATGTTTGAATTTCCCCTCATGTAAATACAGCTAATCTCAATTACTTAAGAACAGAGATTTTTTTTTTTTTTGGTTTCTGTATTATCCAGGACTATCCCTTTTTCTGATGACCTGTTTACACTTTGTCTATTTGTTAATACCTTCACTAGAAGGCCTGAAATAAGGAGAAACATTTTTTTCAATTATTTGATTTTACTATCAATACTTTGAATAACATATTCAATGGAAACTAAGATAATACTGATGCTCTGATCTCTCCTATCCTCCATTACTTTGGATAATTAAAAGCTCATAGTGAAGTTGAGGCATCAGTATATTTTAGTTCGCAAATCTGTCAATTTAAAAAATTTATTTAATATAGATTTGTAAATTGTCATCCATGAGCCAAATACAGCCCACTCTGTTTTTAAACATTTTAAGCAGTTTACCAGCATTTAAACATTGGAATATTTAAAATAAAATTCATGATATCCAGCCTCTTGTAAAATCTAAAGATCTGGCAATACTGGACCCACATGGCTATATGTCAACAGTTGGCTCTGAGTGGTGGCTGCTTCCTTTAAGTAGAACATACATTCTCTGGTTCATCTTAGAAACCACCGGTAGTTTACATTATCTGCCTTGCTGTGTAAGCGTTATAGTTCACGGCCTCTGATTTTGTATGTGCCATGTTGTCAACACTATACTAGACCGCAAAACATTAAGAACATGCTGGTAACTTTGTGCAAGTCACTGTTCTTTCTGTAGCCTCAAGTTTTCTCACCTATAAAATCGGGATACTACTAGTTACTTTTAACATGGTTTTATGATGAAATTTAAAGCAACTCAAAGATGTCTGTCTACATGAAAAAATATAAAATATAATTAAGAATTTTTATACATTCACTACTGATTTTCTAATCTGTAAAATAAGTTGAATAGACTACAATAGTTTAATTGGAAGGATGATTTGCATTCATATAGTTCACATCCCTTATTTTACAGGTGTGGGCATAAATCCAGAGAGGTGAAGTGACTTTCTCAGAGTTACACGGCAAATAGCCCAGCCACAAAAATAATCCTTGCTTTATTTTGTTTTTGTTTTTGTCTTTAACACTGCATTCTCTTGACTACATCATGTTTCTTACATCAAATTGACTAGTCCTGAGACAAGAAATGTTCACATAAGTTGTATAATAAACAGCCCACTGAATTTTAATTCTTTAACAGTGAATAGAAAACCAAATAGTAAATATTTTAGTCTTTGTGGGCCAGAGGTCTCTGTTGCAACCACTTAACTATGGCATTGTCACATGTAAACAGCCATAACCATATGTAAGTGAGTGAGCATTACTGTGTTCTCATAAAACTTTATTTACAAAAACAGGCAGCAAACCAGATCTGGCCTATGGGCTGTTGTTTGACATCTTGCTATAGTCATCTCTAATTGGGTATCTAGCTTTATTGAAGTCATATCTCTGTTTGCTCGCAAAATAAAATGGAAATAATAATGAAGATGCTATGTTAGCCAATTATTGAAAATGTTTCCAAGACAAGAATTTTTATGTAGATAGTCTGCCTTATAATTTTTTTGGCAGTATAATTCATGGGAATTTTCTCTAGCAAATTAGGTGATAAAGAAAAGAAATATAGGTCAGAGTACCTTGAGTTCCCCCTAATCTCTCTTGGCTCTGGTGGGATTTCACAGCTACATGATACATGAAATGAGGCTTTTCATTTACCTGTTCTTCTATCTACCACTGAACCAACTGTGATATCATAGTCAGTTTCAGCCCCAGTCATGCTATCACTCAAAATTTGAAATTACTTTTATCCTTTCCTTTTTTGCTTTAATACTTATTAAATTGAGAGAGATGGTCAGAGGAAAGGACTGCTTTCTGACTCATGACATGACTATGATGTTTCAGGAGATAGAGGTTGTAATTCACTGTCCTGATTGATTCTGTGTTTTTGTAGCTAATTATAAAAAGAAGGAAAAGCATATGATAGAAACAAATGCCCCATCCATACATTATGCCATTTGGAAAAGAAAATCGGTCTTTGCAATGAGAGACAAATAGTTCCGCCAAGAATTAAGCAAATTACATGTAAACTATGTATAATTTAGGTCTTACATAAAATATGTTTTGTGCTCTTGGTCAAAGACAACATGCATAAAGCAAGTGCATTGAGTATTATAACTTGGTGATAGACTGCCTTTTCCTTACTATCTTTGAACCTTTAATTTATGTGTCAACATTGAGTCATTTGAGCCGTATATAAGAAAATGATGTTTATGGCATATTAATACTAAAAGCTGGTAAGTTTGCTTTCTTTTTTGTTAACTTTACTGGCTAATTGTATTGAATGTAGGATTGTATCTGCTCTGCAGAAGTACAGTGATTGGTATTAAGCTAACTTTGATACTTTTCTGGTCAGCTTGAGAGTCAGCCATCTGATTTATAAAAATAATTTATTGAGAAATAATTTACAGAACATAAAGTTAACTCATATTAAGAGAGCAATTCATTGAATGTTAATGTACTTACAGAGTTGTGTAACTATCACCATAATCTAATTTTAGAACATTTCCATCATCCTAAGAGTAAACCTTGTGACCACTTTTAGTCACTCCCAATTTCCCTCCAATCCTTCTAGCCCTAAAGAACCACTGATCTACCTTCTCTCTTATATTCACATTTTTGAACATTTTATACAATATGTATTCTTTCAGGGCTTTTAAAACTGAGCATAATGGTTTTTCGTGGAAAAATACACATGACATAAAATTTGCATTTTTAACTACTTTAAACTGTATAATTCAGTGGCATTAACTACATTGACAGTGTTATGCAACCATCCACTATCTAGTTTCAGAAATTTTTTATCACCTGCAAGGAAAATCCCATATCCATTAAGCAGCCATTTCTCATTTTCCTTCCCCTCAGTTAGGAAGTTAAAAAGTGTTTCCCTCTCTTCTGTATTTTCAAAAGTTTAAGAAGGATTGATATTCTTCTTTTAAATATTTGGGAGAATTTTCTTTCTTTTGGGCATATACCTAACAGTGACACCATCTGATCTTGGGATTTTTTTTTTTTCTTGATAGGTTTTTGATTACACATTCAATATTTACTTGTTATAGGTCTATTCAGGTTTTCTGTTTCTACTTGAGTCAATTCTAGGAGTTTGTTCATTTCATCTAGGTTGTCTAGTTTGTTGGCCTACAATTATTTTTAGTATTCTCTTCTAATTTTTTTCTGAATTACTGTAAGAGTGATATGTAATGTCCCTATTTTCATTTCTGATTCTAGTCATCTCAGTCGTCTTCTTTTTTTCCTTAATCCTTGTAGCTGAAAGTTTGTCAAATTTCTTTTCAAAGAAAAACCTTTTGGTCTTGTTCATTTTCTCTATTATTCTATTCTGTATTTCATTTCTCTCCACTCTGTTTTTTCCTTTCTTCTGCTATATTTGGGTTTAGTTTGCTCTTTTTAGTTCCATAAGGTCTAAATTTAGGTTATTGATTTGAGATCATTCTTCTTTCTTTATGTAGGCATTTACTGCCCTCAGTGAATGTACATTGCTTACTCACATTCTGAGATACTGGGAGTTGTGATTTCAATGTATGAATTTCAAGGGAATATAATTCAGCCCATAACACATAAGGAAGGACTTCAGCTATTTTGCTAATTTGTTTTCCATGTCGTATGTTTTTTGTTCCTCAATTCCTTCATTACTTACTTATTTTATGTTTCATTGAGGTTTTTCAGTGTACTGTGTACCTTATTTCCTTTTCTGTATCTTTTTATTTTCTTAGTTGTTACAATTAACATCTTAACTTATAAACTTATAAAACACTAGTTTGAATTAATATCACCTTAGCTTTAATAGTATGTAAATTCTACTGCTATATATATCCATACCTCCCATTTTATGTTGTTGTTATCACAAATTATATGTTATGTATTGTGTGTCCATTAACAGACTTATGATTATCATTTTGTCTTTTAATCATGCAGGAAAAAGAGTTCCAACCCCAAAATACAATATTGGCTTTTAAATATATTTGTGCAGTTACCTTTACCATTTTCTTTGTTTTATCACATGCCTCAAGTTATTGTCTAGTGTCTTTTCATTTCAGCCTAAGGATCTCTCTTTAGAACTTATTAAAAAGCTGTCCTAATAGTGATGAACTCCCTCAGCCCTTGATTGTCTGGGAATTTCTTCATTTCTTTTTTTTTTTTGGAAGAATAATTTTGCTCGGTATAGAATTTTTGGTTGACAGAGCTTGCTTGTTTTGTAATTTCTGCACTTTAAATACTATATGCCATCCCACTGCCTCTGACCTTCATGGTTTCTGATGTGAAAATAACTGTTAATCTTATGAAGAATCTCTTGTACTTAACAAGTCACTTCTTTCTTACTGATTTCAAGATTTCCCTCTTTGTTTTTTATTTCAACAGTTTAATTATACTTTATCTTGGTATGGTTCACTTTGAATTTATCCTACTTGGAATTTATTTGGCTTCTTGAAATGTTTTTTTTCTGTGTGCAGATTCCAATTAATATCTAGTGTCACCTGATGCCAGCCTGAAGAACTTCCTTTAGTATTTCACATAAACTGGGTCTGCAGGCCACAGATACTCTCACTTTTTATTTAGGAATGTCTTTATTTTATCTTCACTTTTTAATATGCAATTTTTAATTAATAGATTTTTAAAACTAATTTTAGGTTTACAGAAAAAAAATGAGCAAAAAGCACAGATTCCATAAACCCCAATTTCCTCTACTATTGAGATCTTACATTAGTGTGGTACAGTTGTTACAGTTGATGAGCCAATGTTGGTATCTTATAATTAACTAAAGTCCATGGTTTACATTAGGCTTCACTCTTTGTGTTCTACATCCTATGGATTTTGGCAAGTGTATAATGATATGCATCCATCATCACAGTATCATACAGAATAGCAGTTTCACTGCCCTAAAACTCCATTATGCTACACCTATTTCATCCCACCCTCATATCCTGAGCAATCACCTAACATTTTATTGTCTCCATAGGTTTGCCTTTTCCAGAATGTCATATAAGTTGGAATTATATAGAATATATTAATATTGATTTCTTTCACTTACCAATATGCATTTAAGGTTCCTCCATGTCTTTTTCTGGCTTGATAGCTAATTTCTTTTTGTCACTGAATAATATTCCATTTTTGGAATTTGCCACAGTTTTTATCTATTCACCTGTTGAAGGGTTTCTTGGTTGCTTTCAAGGTTTGGCACTCATAAATAAGACTGTTATAAACATTCAAGTACAGGTTTTCGAGTGGGCAGTTTTGAACTCATTTGATGATTGCTGGATCATATGGTAAGAGTATGTTTAGTTTTGTAAGAAACTGCCAAACTGTCTTGCAAAGTCGCTGTGCCATTTTGTATTCCCACCAGCAATGAATAAGACTTCCTATTGTTCTGCATCTTCATCAACGTTTGGTGTTGTCAGTATTGTGGATTTTGGCCATTCTAAAACATAGGTAGTGATATCTCACTATTGTTTTAATTTCTAATTCTGCATAGTCATATGATATTGAGCAGCTTTTTACAAGCTTATTTTTCTTCTATGTATCTTCTTTGAAGAGGTTTCTGATCAGGCCTGTGACCCCCCCCTTTTTGTAGTGGCATGGGTACAGGATGGTTCCTGAAGGAAAAGAGGGCTTAGTGGCCTCCAAATTCCCTCACCCACCAGTTTCTGGAGGAGGCTCTAGTGGGGTGAGGACTGAGGAGCCTATGCACACTTTTTCATTGGGATGTTTATGTTATTATTGTTGAGTTGTTAAAGAGTTATTTGTATACTTTGGATACCAGTCTTCTACAAAGTATGTGTTTTGCAAATACTTTCTCTCAGCCTGTGGTTTGTCTTTTTACTCTCTTAATAGTATATTTTGTAGAATGGAACATTTTAATTTTAATTAATTTCAACTTATTAATGTTTTCTTTTATGCATCTTGCTTTCTGGTGTTGTATGTAAGAATTCATTGCCAAACCCAAGGTCACCTAGATTTTGTTGTGTGTTATATTCTAGGAATTTTAAGAGTTTGGCATTTGTAAAAGGTGTGAGGTATGTGAATACATTCAGTTTTCCTTGCATGTTGATGTCCAGTTGTACCAGCACCATCTATTGAAAAGACAACAATTTCCATTGAATTACCTTTTTGTCAGAGGGTCTGTTTCTGGCTTCTCTATTCTGTTCCACTGAATAACTAATCAGTTCTTTCATCAATTCCACACTGTCTTGATTACTGTAGCTTTATGGTAAGTCATGAGGTCAAGTAGTATCAGTCCTCTTTGTTCTCCTTAAATATTGTGTTGACTTCCCAGCACTTTGGGAGGCCGAGACGGGCGGATCACGAGGTCAGGAGATCGAGACCATCCTGGCTAACCTGGTGAAACCCCGTCTCTACTAAAAAATACAAAAAACTAGCCGGGCGGGGTGGTGGGCGCCTGTAGTCCCAGCTACTCGGGAGGCTGAGGCAGGAGAATGGCATAAACCTGGGAGGCGGAGCTTGCAGTGAGCAGAGGTCCAGCCACTGCACTCCAGCCTGGGCGACAGAGCAAGACTCCGTCTCAAAAAAAAAATATATTGTGTTGACTATTATGGATCTTTTACTTTTCCATATAAACTAAAGAAAACTTTAGAATCATTTTTTCAATAATCACAAAATATTGTGATTTTGTATTCTGAAACTTTACTGACTTTTTTAAAATCAGTTCAAGGAGCCTTTTGGCAGAGTCTTTTGAGTTTCTAGGTGTAGAATAATACCATCAGCAAAAAGAGGTAGTTTCACTTTTTTACCTATTTATGTGACTTTTAATTTTTTCTCTTGACTGATTGTTCTGTCTAGGACTTCCAGTACTGTGTTGAATAGGAGTGGTGGGAGTGAGTATCCTTTTCTTGTTCCATTTCTCAAAAAAGCTGGGAAATGGTTCCAGCTTTTGCCTGTTCTATATGATGTTAGCTATGGGTTTGCCATAGATGGCTCTTAACTATTTTGAGATATATTCCTTTGATGGCTAGTTTGTTAAGAGTTTTTATGAAGTGAAGTTGGATTTTATCAAAAGCTTTTTCTCTGTCTGTTGACAAGATTATATGGTCTTTGTTTTTAGTCCTGTTTATGTGGTGAATCACATTTATTGATCCGCATATGTTGAACCAACCTTGCATCCTAGGATTAAAGCCTACTCGATTGTGGAGAATTAATTTTTTGATGTGCTTCTGGATTCAGATTGCTGGTATTTGTTGGGGATTTTTGTGTCTATGTTCATCAGGGATGTTGGTCTGAAGTTTTTTTTCATTGTGTCTTTGCCATATTTTGGTATCAGGATGATGCTGGTTTATAGGACGAATTAAGGAGGAGTCTCTCTTCTATTTTTTGGAATAATTTCACTACGATTGGTACTAGCTCTGCTTATGTCTGGTAGAATTCAGCTGTGAATCCATCTGGTTTACGGTTTTTCTTCATTGGTAGGTTTTTAATTGCTGTTTCAATTTTGGAACATGTTATTGTTCTGTTCAGGATTTCCATTTATTTTTTCCTGATTCAATCTTGGGAGCCTGTGTGTTTGCAGAAATTTATTCATTTCCTCTAGATTTTCTAATTAGTATGCATAGAGGTGTTCATAATAGTGTCTGAGGATCTTTATGTTTCTGTGAGATTGGTTGTAATGTCTCCTTTGTCATTTTTCATTGTGCTTATTTGGATCATCTCTCATTTTTCTTTGTTAATTTAGCTGTCAATCTACAGATCTTGTTTATCCTTTCAAAAATCCAACTTTTGGTTTCATTGACCCTTTGTATGGATTTTGGGTCTCAGTTCCTTTCAGTGCTCCTCTGATTTTTGTTTTCTTCTGTTAGCTTTGTTAGTTTGTTTTTGTTTTTCTAGTTCCTCTAGGTGCAATGTTAGATTGATAATTTGAGATCCTTCTAAGTTTTGAATGTGGGCATTTGGCACTGTAAACTTTCCTCTTCATGCTGCTTTTGCTGCATCCTAGAGATTTTGTGTTTTGTGGATGATTGTCTTGTATAGTATCATGGAGAGGTTCTCCGAATTGCTTGAATTTGCATATCAACCTCTAGCAAGATTAGGGAAATGTTCATGAACTATATCCTCAGATATGTTTTCCATGTTGCTTACTCTGTCTCCTTCTGTCTCAGGAGTCCTAATGTGTCATAGGTTTCGTCTATCTACATAACTCCCTATTTCTCAGAGACTTTGTTCCTTTTTTATAATTCTGTTTTCTTTGCTTTTGTCTGACTGGCTTGATTCAAAACACCAGTCTTCAATCTTTGAAACTCTTCCTTGAGTTTGATATAATCTTGTTAATGCTTCTAATTTTATGTTGAAATTCCTGTAGTGAATTTTTCAATTCCAGAAGTTCAATTTTTTTTTTTTTTTTTTTTTAATATGGTCAGGTCGTCTTTTAACGTTTGGATAATTTTACTGGCTTCCTTGGTTTGGACTTCAACTTTCTCTTGAATCTTTTTGAACTTCTTTGCCATCCATATTCTGAATTCTATGTCATTTCAGACATTTAAAACTGTTTAGAATCCATTGCTGGGGACATAGTGCAATCATTGGTAGGTAAGTAAACACACTGACTTTTTGAATTGCTAGAATTATTGCATTGATTTTTTTTTTTTCTGCTCTGAGGGTTCTTGTGTTTCTCATTTTGAAATTGCTGTTATTTGGATGGGACCTTTTTATTTTACAGGGTTTTTTTTCTCTTGAAAGTTTGGCAAATGTTGTATATAGGTGCTTTCCTTTGTTTTGTTTTGTTTTGTTTTGTTTTGTTTTGTTGAGGCAGAGTCTCGCTCAGTCACCCAGGTTGGAGTGCAAAGTCATGATCTCAGCTCACTGCAATCTCTGCCTCCTGTGTTCAAGCAATTCTTCTGCCTCAGCCTCTTGAGTAGCTGGGATTACAGGCACCTGCCATCATGCCTGGATAATTTTTGTATTTGTGTAGAGATGGGGTTTCACCATGTTGCCCAGGCTGGTCTTGAACTCCTGACCTCAATCGATCCACCCACTTTCTTTTTGAGTGCTTTCAGAGTGCCCTGGTTCTGTATGGGTTCCTTAGTTTTCTGCATTGGATTTCATAGGCATTGCATGCTGAAGGAATTTATTTTTGTTTGCTGGTATAATTCAGGTTACAATCCAGTAGATAGAGTTTAAATATAAGGGCCAGCAGATAGGATTTTACTCAGTAGTGTGTCTTTTTTGTATTTCAATGCATATGCATTTCAAGTACACAACTTGGAGGCCTCAATTACATTTATACTGTTGTGGAACCATTACCACTACTGATTTCCAGTTTTTTTTTCATTACCCCAAACAGGAACTCTATAGCCATTAAGTAATAACTTCTCAATTCTTCCTTTCTTCATACTCTACTAACTTCTAATCTTTCTGTCTCTACAAATTTGCCTATTCTAGATACCTCATGTAAGTGAAATAATGCCATAATTTTTGTTTTAGATTCAGCTTATTTCACATACCGTAAAGTCTTCAGAGTTAATCCATTTCATATTTCAGAATTTCATTCCCTTTTATGGCTTAATAGCATTCTATTTTGTGTAAATATCATAGTTTTGTCTATCCACTTATTTATTGATGGACACTTGAGTTGTTTCCACCTTTTGGCTATTGGGAATAATGCTGTAGTAAACATTACTGTACAAGTGCCTGAGTCTTTGATTTCAATTCCTTTGGGTATATATCTAGGAGTACAATTCTGGTCATATGGCAACTGTTTTGCTTTTTGAGGAACCACCATAACCTTTTTTTTTTTTAATTGAAGTTCTGGGATACATGGGCAGAACGTGCAGGTGTGTTACATGTGCCATGGTGGTTTGCTGCACCCATCAACCCATCATCTACATTAGGTATTTGCCCTAATGCTATCCCTCCCCTTTACTCCCCACCCCCGGCAGGCCCCGTTGTGTGATGTACCCCTCCCTGTGCCCATATATTCTCATTGCTCAACTCCCACTTATGAGTGAGAACATGCAGTGTTTGGTTTTCCATTCCTGTGTTAGTTTGCTGAGAATGATGGTTTCCAGCTTCACCCATGTCTCTGCAAAGGACATGAACTCATCCTTTTTTATGGCTGCATAGTATTCCAGGGTGTATATGTACCACATTTTCTTTATCCAGTCTAATATTGATGGGCATTTGGGTTGGTTTTAAGTCTTTGCTGTAGTGACTAGTGCTGCAGTAAACATACATGTGCATGTGTCTTTGCAGTAGAATGATTTATAATTCTTTTGGTATATACCCAGTAATGGGATTGCTGGGTCAAATGGTATTTCTAGTTCTAGATCCCTGAGGAATCACCACACTATCTTCCACAATGGTTGAACTAATTTATACTCCCACCATCAGTGTAAAAGTGTTCCTATTTCTGGATATCCTCTCCAGCATCTTTTGTTTCCTTTTTAATAATTGCCTTTTCTAACTGGAGTGAGATGGTATCTTATTGTGGTTTTCATTTGCATTTCTCTAATGAACAGTAATGATGAGCTTTTTTCATATGTTTGTTGGCCACAAGAATGTCTTCTTTCAAGAAGTGTTTGTTCATGTCCTTTGCCCACTTTTTGATGGGGTTGTTTTTTTCTTGCAAATTTGTTTAAGTTCCTTGTAGATTCTGGATATTAGCCCTTTGTCCGATGGATACATTGCAAAAATTTTCTCCCATTCTGTAGATTCCCTGTTCACTCTGATGATGGTTAAACTTCTTAAGCTGATAAGCAACTTCAGCAAAGTCTCAGGATACAAAATCAATGCGCAAAAATAACAAGCATTCCTATACACCAGTAATAGACAAACAGAGAACCAAATCACGAGCAAACTCCCATTCACAGTTGCTACACAGGGAATAAAATACCCAGGAATACAACTTAAAAGGGATGTGAAGGACCTCTTTAGTGGGAGCTACAAACCTCTCCTCAAGGAAATGCGAGAGGACACAAACAAATGGAAAAGCATTCCATGCTCATAGATAAGAAGAATCAATATTCTGAAAATAGCCATACTGCCCAAAGTAATTTATAGATTCAATGATATCCCCATCAAGCTACCATTGACTTTCTTCACAGAATTAGAAAAAACTACTTTAAATTTCATATAGAACTTAAAAAGAGACCATATACTCAAGATAATCCTAAGGAGAAAGAACAAAGCTGGAGGCATCACACTATCTGACTTCAAACTATATTACAAAGCTTCAGTAACCAAAGCAGTTTGGTACTGGTACAAAACAGATATATGGGCCAATGGAAGAGAACAGAGGCCTCAAAAATAACACCACACATCTGCAATCATCTGATCTTTGACAAACTTGCCAAAAACAAGCAATGGGAAAAGGATACCCTATTTAATAAATTGTGTTGGGAAAACTGGCTAGCCATATGCAGAAAACTGAAACTGGACCCGTTTCTTACATCTTACACAAAAATTCAAAAATTAACTCAAGATGGATTAAAGATTTAAATGTAAGATCCAAAACCATAAAAACTCTAGAAGAAAACCTAGGTAATACCATTCAGAACATAGGCATGGACAAAGACTTCATGACTAAAATACCAAAAGCAATTGCAACAAATGCCAAAATTGAAAAGTGGGATGTAATTAAACTAAAGAGCTTCTGCACACCACAATCTTTTCCATGGGAACTGTACCATTTTACATTCCTACCAGCAATGCAGAAGACTTCAGATGTATGCAGATCCTCATCAATGTGTGTTATTTTCCATTTTATTTATAACAGCTGCCCGAATGAGCATAAAATGGTGTCTCATTGTGTTTTCGATATACATTTCCCTCATGATTCGTGATATTTAGTGTCTTTTCATTTGCTTGTTGAACATTTGTATATCTTTTTTGAAGACATGTCTGTTCACATCCTTTGTCCATTTTCTCTCTAGGTTGTTTATTTGTTCTTAAGTTGTGGTTGTTTTTATATAATCTTGTTGTTAATCTCTTATCAAATATATAATTTACAAATAATTTCTACTGTTCTGTGGTTTGTCTTTTCACTCTCTTAATAGTGCCATGTGATGCACAAAATTGTTGATTTTGATGAAGTCCCATTAAGCTATTTTTCTTTTCTTGCCTGGGCTTCGGCATTATATCTTTTAAAATATATATTTTTATGTATTTTATATATAAAACATAATTATATATATACACTATAAGTTTTGGGATACATGTGCAGAATGTGCAGGTTTGTTACATAGGTATACATGTGCCATGGTGGATTGGTGCACCCATCGACCTGTAATCTACATTATGTATTTCTCCTAATGTTATCCCTCCCCTACCCCGCCACCTCCTGAGAGACCCTTGTGTGTGATGTTCCCCTCCTTGTGTCCATGTGTTCTCATTGTTCAACTCCCACTTATGAGTGAGAACATGCAGTGTTTGGTTTTCTCTTCCTATGTTAGTTTGCTGAGAATGATGGTATCCAGCTTCATCCATGTCCCTTCAAAGAACATGAACTCATCCTTTTTTATGGCTGCATAGTATTCCATGGTATATATGTGCCACATTTTCTTTATCCAGAGTATCATTCATGGGCATTTGGGTTGGTTCCAAGTCTTTGCTATTGTGAATAGTGCTGCAGTAAACTTTCGTGTGCATGTGTTTTTATAGGAGAATGATTTATTAACCATTGGGTATATACCCAGTAATGGGATCACTGGGTCAAATGGTATTTCTGGCTCTAGAGCCCTGGGCAGTTGCCACACTGTCTTCCACAATGGTTTACTAATTTACACTCCCACCAACAGTGTCGACGTGTTCCTATTTCTGGACATCCTCTCCAGCATCTGTTGTTTCCTGACTTTTTAATGATCACCATTCTAACTGGCATGAGATGGTATCTCATTGTGGTTTTGATTTGCATTTCTCTAATGACCAGTGATGATGAGCTTTTTTTTCATGTTTGTTGGCTGCATAAATGTCTTCTTTTGAAAAGTGTCTGTTCATATCCTTCACCCACTTTTTGGTGGGGGTTGGTTTTTTCTTGTAAATTTGTTTAAGTTTCTTGTAGATTCTGAAGATTAGCCCTTTTTCAGTTGGATAGATTGCAAAAATTTTCTCCCAATCTGTAGGTTGCCTGTTTACTCTAATGATACTTTCTTTTGCTGTGCATAAGCTCCTTAGTTTAATTAGATCTCAATTGTCCATTTTGGCTTTTGTTGCCATTAGTTTTGGTGTTTCAGTCATGAAGTCTTTGCCCATGCCTATCTCCTGAATGGTATCACCTAGGTTTTCTTCTAGGGTTTTTATGGTTTTAGGTCCTCCATTTAAGTCTTTACTCCATCTTGAGTTAATTTTGTATAAGGTGTAAGGAAGGGGTTCAGTTTCAGTTTTCTGCTTATGGCTAGCCAGTTTTCCCAACACCATTTATTAAATAGGGAATCCTTTCCCCATTGCTTGTTTCTGGCAGGTTTGTCAAAGATCAGATGGTTGTAGATGTGTGGTGTTATTTCTAAGGCCTCTGTTCTGTTCCATTGGTCTATATATCTGTTTTGGTATTAGTACAATGCTGTTTTGGTTACTATAGCCTTGTAGTATAGTTTGAAGTTAGATAGCGTGATGCCTCCAGCTTTGTTCTTTTTACTTAGGGTTGTCTTGGGTATATGGGTTGTTTTTTGATTTGATATGAATTTTAAAGTAGTTTTTTCTACTTATGTGAAGTTAATGGTCACTTGATAGGGATATCATTGAATCTATAAATTACTTTGGGCAGTATGGCCATTTCCACGATATCGATTCTTCCTATTTATGAGCATGGAATGTTTTTCCATTTGTTTTTGTCCTCTCTTGAGCAGTGGTTTATAGTTCTTCTTGAAGAGGTCCTTCATGTCCCTTGTAAATTGTATTCCTAGGTATTTTTTCTATTTGTAGCAATTGTGAATGGGAGTTCACTCATTATTTGGCTCTCTGTTTGTCTATTATTGGTATATAGGAATGCTTGTGATTTTTGCACATTGATTTCATATCCTGAGACTTTGCAGATGTTGCTAATTAGCTTAAGGAGATTTTGGGCTGAGATGATGGGGTTTTCTAAATATTCAATCGTGTCATCTGCAAACAGAGACTATTTGACTTCCTGTCTTCCTGATTGAATATCCTTTATTTTTTTCTCTTGCCTGATTGCCCTGGCCAGAATTTCCAATACTATGTTGAATAGGAGTGTTGAGAGAAGGCATCCTTGTCTTGTGCTTCTTTTCAAAGGCAGTGCTTCCAGTTTTGCCCACTCAGTATGATATTTGCTGTGGGTTTGTCATAAATAGCTCTTATTATTTTAAGATGTGTTCCATTAATACCCAGTTTATTGAGAGTTTTTAGCATGAAGGGTTGTTTAATTTTATCAAAGGCGTTTTTTGCATTTATTGAGATAATCTTGTGGGTTTGGTTAATGGTTCTGTTTATGTGATGGATTATGTTTATTGATTTGCGTATGTTGAACTAGCCTTGCATCTCAGGAATGAAACTGACTTGATCGTGGTGGGTAAGCTTTTTGATTTGCTGCTGGATTCTATTTGCCAGTATTTTACTGAGGATTTTCGCATCGATGTTCATCAGGGATATTGGGCTGAAATTTTCTCTTTTTTGTTGTGTCTCTGCCAGGTTTTGTTAACAGGATGATGTTGGCCTCATAAAGTGAGTTAGGGAGGAGTCCTTCTTTTTCTATTGTTTGGAATAGTTTCAGAAAGAATGGTACCAGCTCCTATTTGTACCTCTAGTAGAATTCAGCTGTGAATCCGTCTGGACCTGGGCTTTTTTCGGTTGGTAAGCTGTTAATTACTGCCTGAATTTCTGAAATTGTTATTGGTCTATTCAGAGATTCAACTTCTTCCTGGTTTAGTCTTGGGAGAGTGTATGTGTCCAGGAATTTATTCATTTCTTCGAGATTTTCTAGTTTATTTGCATAGAGGTGTTTATAGTATTCTCTGATGGTAGTTTATGTTTCTGTGGAATCAGTGGTGATACCCCTTTTATCATTTTTTAATGTGTCTATTTTCCTCTTCTCTCTTTTCTTTTTTATTAGTCTGGCTAGTAGTCTATTTTGTTAATTTTTTCAAAAAATCAGCTCCTGGATTCATTAGTTTTGTTTTGTTTTGTTTTGTTTTTTGAAGGGTTTTTCGTGTCTCTATCTCCTTCAGTTCTACTCTGATCTTAATTATTTCTTGTCTTCTGCTAGCTTTTGAATTTGTTTGCTCTTGTTTCTGTAGTTCTTTTAATTGTGATTTTAGGGTATCGATTTTAGATTTTTCCTGCTTTCTCTTGTGGGCATTTAGTGCTCTAAATTTTCCTCTAAACACTGCTTTGGTTGTGTCCCAGATATTCTGGTATGTCGTGTCTTTGTTGTCATTGGTTTCAAAGAACTTACTTATTTCTGCTTTAATTTTGTTATTTACCTAGTAGTCATTAAGGAGCTGGTTGTTCAGTTTCCATGTAGTTGTGCTGTTTTGAGTGAGTTTGTTAATCCTAAGTTCTAATTTGATTGCACTGTGGTCTGAAGGATGTTTTGTTTGGATTTCCATTATTTTGCATTTGCGAAGGAGTGTTTTACTTCCAATTATGTGGTCAATTTTAGAATAAGTATGATGTGGTGCTGAGAAAAATATATATTCTGTTGACTTGGGGTGGAGAGTTCTGTAGATGTCTATTAGTTCTGCTTGATCCAGAGCTGAATTCAAGTCTTGAATATCCTTGTTAATTTTCTGTCTCGTTAATCTGTCTGATATTGACAGTGGGGTGTTAAAGTCTCCCACTATTATTGTGTGGGAGTCTAAGTTTCTTTGTAGGTCTCTAAGAACTTGCTTTATTAATCTGGGCACTCCTGTATTGGGTGCATATATATTTAGGATAGTTAGCTCTTGTTGTTGCATTGAACCCTTTACCATTTGTAATGCCCTTGAATTCTGTTTTATCAGAGAATAAGATTGCACTTCCTGCTTTTTTTGGCCTTTCATTTACTTGGTAAATATTTCTCCATCCCTTTATTTTGAGACTGTGTGTGTCTTTGCACATGAGATGAGTCTTCTGAATACAGTACATGGATGGGTCTTTACTCTTTATCTAATTTGCCAGTCTGTTTCTTTTAATTGGGGCATTTAACCCATTTACATTTAAGGTTAATATTGTTATGTGTGAATTTGCTTCTGTCATTATCATGCTATCTGGTTATTTTGTCCATTAGTTGATGCAGTTTCTTCATAGTGTCGATGGTCTTTAAAATTTGATATGTTGTTGCAGTGGCTGTTACTGATTTTTCGTTTCCATGTTTAGTGCTTCCTTCAGGAGCTCTTGTAAGGCAGGCCTGGTGGTGACAGAATCTCTCAGCATTTACTTGTCTATAAAGGATTTTATTTCTCCTTCACTTAGTTTGGCTGGACATGAAATTCTGGATTGAAAATTCCTTTCTTTAAGAACGTTGAATATTGGCCCCCACTCTCTTCTGGCTTGTAGGGTTTCTGCAGAGAGATCTGCTGTTAGTCTGATGGACTTCCCTTTGTGGGTAACCCGACTTTTCTCTCTGGCTGCCCTTAACGTTTTTTGCTTCATTTCAACCTTGGTGAATCTGACGATTATGTGTCTTGGAGTTGCTCTTCTCCAGGTGTATCTTTGTGGTGTTCTCTGTATTTCCTGAATATGAATGTTGTCCTGTCTTGCTAGGTTGGCTAAGTTCTTGTGGCTTATATCCTGAAGGGTGTTTTTTTAACTTGGTTCCATTTTCCCTATCACCAATCAAATGTAGGTTTGCTCTTTTTACATAATCCCATATTTCTTTGAGGCTTTCTTCATTCCTTTTCATTCTTTTTTCTCTAATCTTGTCTTCATGCTTTATTTCATTAGGTTGATCTTCAGTCTCTGATATTCTTTCTTCCACTTGATTGATTCAGCTGTTGATACTTGTGCACGCTTCACGAAGTTCTCGTGGTGTGTTTTTCAACTCCATCAGCCCATTCATCTTCTTCTCTTAGCTGGTTATTCTAGTTAGCAATTCCTCTAATTTTTTTTCAAGGTTGTTAGCTTCCTTGATTGGGTTAGAATATGCTCCTTTAGCTCAGCAGAGTTTGTTATTACCCACCTTCTGAAGCCTAGTTCTGTCAATTCGCCAAACTTACTCTCTGTCCAGTTTTGCTCCCTTGCTCATGAGGAGTTGTGATCTTTTGGAGGAGAAGAGACATTCTGGTTTTGGGAATTTTCAGCCTTTTTGCACTCATCTTTTCTCATCTTCATGGATTTATCTACCTTTGGCCTTTGATGTTGATGACCTTTGGAACAGGTTTTTGTGTACATCCTTTTTGTTGATGTTGATGCTATTCCTTTCTGTTTGTTAGTTTTCCTTCTAATAGGGCCCTCTGCTGCAGGTCTGCTGAAGTTTGCTGAAGGTCTACTTCAGACCCTGTTTGCTTTGGTATCACCAACGGAGGCTGCAGAACAGCAAAGATTGCTGCCTCTCCTTTCTCTGTAAGGTTTGTCTCAGAGGGGCACTTGCCAGATGCCAGCTGGAACTCCCCTCTATGAAGTGTCTCTTGACTACTCCTGGGAGTTGTCTTCCAGTCAGGAGGCACGGTTGTCAGGGGCCCACTTGAGGAGGCAGTCCTTCCCTTAGCAGAGCTTGAGCGCTGTGCTGGGAGATCTGCTGCTCTTTTCAGAGCCGGCAGACAGGAATGTTTAAGTCTGCTGCAGCTGCTCCCACAGCCGCCCATTCCCCCAGGTTCTCTGTTCCAGGGAGATGTTTTATCTATAAGTCTTTGACTGGAGCTGCTGCCTTTCTTTCAGAGATGGCCTGCCCAGAGAGGAGGAATCTAGAGATGTCATCTGGCTACAGTGGCTTTGCCAATCTGTGGTGGGCTTTGCCCAGTTCAGATTTCCTGGCAGCTTTGTTTACACTTTGAGGGTAAAACTGCCTACTCAAGCCTCAGTAATGGTGGACTCCCCTTCCCCCAACAAGCTGGGACATCCCAGATTGACTTCAGACTGCTGTGCTGGCAGTGAGAATTTCAAGCCAGTGGACCTTAGCTTCCTGGGCTCCATGGGAGTGGGATCCGCTGAGCTAGACCACTTGGCTCACTGGCTTCAGCCCCCTTTCCAGGGGAGTGAACAGTTCTAACTTGCTGGCATTCCAGGAGCCACTGGGGTATGAAAAAAACACTTCTGCAGCTAGCTCGGTGTCTGTCCAAATGGGCGCCTAGTTTTTGGCTTGAAACCCAGGGCCGTGGTGGTGTCGGCACCCAAGGGAATCTTCTGGTCTATGGGTTGCAAAGTCTGTGGGAAAAGTGTAGTAACTGGGCCGGAATGCATTGTTCCTCACTCACGGCAGTCCCTCATGGCTTCCCTTGACTTGGGGAGGGAGTTCCCTGACCCCTTGTGGTTCCCAGGTGAGGCAACACTCCACCCTGCTTCTGCTCGCCCTCTGTGGGCTGCACCCACTGTCTAACTAGTCCAGTGAGATGAGCTGGGTACTTTAGTTGAAAATGCAGAAATCAACTGCCTCCTTCATTGATCTCGCTAGGAACTGCAGACCAGAGCTGTTTCTGTTCAGCCATCTTGCCAGCCACCCCTTTAGACATCATATCTAAGAAATCATAGCAAAATCCAGTGTCATGACAATTTCTTCTTTTCTTCTGAGTGTTTTATAGTTGTAGCTCTTACATTTAGTGCATTGATACACTTTGAGTTAATTTTTATCTATGTGAGGTCAGCTTCCTACTTCACTCTTTTGCATGGGGATATCCAGGTTTCCCTGTAGCATTTGTTGAGAAGACATACTTTCTCCTTCGAATGTTTGATACTCTTGTTGAATATAGTTGCCCATATATTTGAGACTTTACTTCTAGGCTCAGTGTTCTATTTCATTGGTTTGTATGTCTCTCTTTATGCCAGTACTACACTTTTTTGATCACTTGAGCTTTTTATTATTACTATTATTATTATTATTATTATTATACTTTAAGTTCTAGGGTACATGTGCACAGTGTGCAGGTTTGTTACATATATATATATATATATGTACCATGTTGGTGTGCTGCACTCATTAACTCGTCATTTACCTTAGGTATAACTCCTAATGCTATCCCTCCCCCAACCCTCCACCCCACAACAGGCCCCGGTGGGTGATGTTCCCCTTCCTGTGTCCAGGTGTTCTCATTTTTTAATTCTCACCTATGAGTGAGAACATGCAGTGTTTAGTTTTCTGTTCTTGCGATAGTTTGCTGAGAATGATGGTCTCCACCTGCATCCCTGTCCCTACAAAGGACATGAACTCATCCCTTTTTATGGCAGCATAGTATTTCATGGTGTATATGTGCCACATTTTCTTGATCCTGTCTGTCATTGATGGACATTTGGGTTAGTTCCAAGTCTTTGCTATTGTGAATAGTGCTGCAATAAACATACGTGTGCATGTGTCTTTATAGCAGCATGAT
>NW_012122598.1:4586813-4587386 GCF_000951035.1 Colobus angolensis palliatus
TTTTTTCATGTGTCTGTTGGCTGCATAAACGTCATCTTTTGAGAAGCGTCTGTTCATATCCTTTGCCCACTGTTTGATGGGATCATTGGCTTTTTACTTGTAAATTTGTTTGAGTTATTTGTAGGTTCTGGATATTAGCCCTTTGCCTGATGAGTAGATTGCAGAAGTTTTCTCCCATTCTGTAGGTTGCCTGTTCACTCTGATGGCAGTTTCCTTTCCTGTGCAGAAGCTCTTTAGTTTAATTAGATCCCGTATGTCAATTTTGGCTTTTGTTGCCATTGCTTTTGGTGTTTTAGACATGAAGTCCTTGCCCATGCCTATGTCCTGAATGGTATTTTCTGGGTTTTCTTCTAGGGTTTTTATGGTTTTAGGTCTAACATTTAAGTCTCTAATCCATCTTGAACTAATTTTCATATAAGGAGTAAGGAAGGGATCCAGTTTCAGCTTTCTACTTAGGGCTAGCCAATTTTCCCAGCACCATTTATTAAATAGCGAATCCTTTCCCCATTTCTTGTTTTTGTCAGGTTTGTCAAAGATCAGATGGTTGTAAATGTGTGGTATTATTTCTGAGGG
>NW_012122598.1:4589016-4611488 GCF_000951035.1 Colobus angolensis palliatus
GTGTCCCAGAGATTCTGGTATGTATATCTTTGTTCTCATTGGTTTCAAAGAACATCTTTATTTCTGCCTTCATTTCGTTATGTACCCGGTAGTCATTCAGCAGCAGGTTGTTCGGTTTCCATGTAGTTGAGCGGTTTTGAGTTTCTTAATCCTGAGTTCTAGTTTGATTGCACTGTGGTCTAAGAGACAGTTTGTTTTAATTTCTGTTCTTTCACATTTGCTGAGGAGTGCTTTACTTCCAACTATGTGGTCAGTTTTGGAATAAGTGCGTGTGGTGCTGAGAAGAATGTATATCCTTTTTTCTGTTTTCCATTTGCTTGGTAGATCTTCCTCCATCCCTTTATTTTGAGCCTATGTGTGTCTCTGCATGTGAGATGGGTCTCCTGAAGACAGCAAACTGATGGGTCTTGACTCTATCCAATTTACCAGTCTGTGTCTTTTAATTGGACCACTTAGCCCATTTACATTTAAGGTTAATATTGTTATGTGTTAACTTGATCCTGTCATTATGATGTTAGCTGGTTATTTTTGCTTGTTAGTTGATGCAGTTTCTTCCTAGCATCAATGGTCTTTACATTTTGGCATGTTTTTGCAGTGGCTGGTACCGGTTGTTCCTTTGCTTGTTTAGTGCTTCCTTCAGGAGCTCTTGTAGGGCAGGCTTTGTGGTGTCAAAATCTCTCAGCATTTGCTTGTCTGTAAAGGATTTTATTTCTCCTTCAGTTATGAAACTTAGTTTGGCTGGATATGAAATTCTGGGTTGAAAATTCTTTTTTTTAAGAATGTTAAATATTGGTTCCCACTGTCTTCTTGCTTGTAGAGTTTCTGCCAAGAGATCTACTGTTAGTCTGATGGGCTTCCCTTTTTGGGTAACCCACCCTTTCTCTCTGGCTGCCCTTAACATTTTTTCCTTGATTTCAACTTTGGTGAATCTGACAATTATGTGTCTTGGAGTTGCTCTTCTCGAGGGGTATCTTTGTGGCATTCTCTGTATTTCCTGAATTTGCATGTTGGCCTGCCTTGCTAGATTGGGAAAGTTCTCCTGGATAATATCCTGAAGAGTGTTTTCCAACTTGGTTCCATTCTCCTCATCAGTTTCAGGTATATCAATCAGACGTAGATTTGGTCTTTTCACATAGTCCCATCTTTCTTGGAGGCTTTGTTCATTTCTTTTTACTCTTTTTTCTCTAAACTTCTCTTCTCTCTTCATTTCATTCATTTGATCTTCAGTCACTGATGCCCTTTCTTCCAGTTAATCAAGTCGGTTACTGAAGCTTGTGCATTTGTCACTTAGTTCTCATGTCATGGTTTTCATCTCTGTCAGTTCGTTTATGGACTTCTCTGCATTGGTTATTCTAATTAGCCATTCGTCAAATCTTTTTTCATGGTTTTTAGTTTCTTTGCATGGGTTCGTAATTCCTCCTTTAGCTCAGAGAAGTTTGATTGTCAGAAGTCTTCTTCTCTCAACTCGGCAAAATCATTCTCCATCCAGCTTTGTTCCGTTGCTGGCGAGGAGCTGCGTTCCTTTGGAGGGGGAGAGGCACTCTGATTTTTACAATTTCCAGCTTTTCTGTACTGCTTTTTCCCCATCTTTGTGGTTTTATCTACCTTTGGTCTTTGATGATGGTGATGTACAGATGGGGTTTTGGTGTGGATGTCCTTTCTCTTTGTTATTTTTCCTTCTAACAGTCAGGACCCTCAGCTGCAGGTCTGTTGGACTTTGCTCGAGGTCCACTCCAGGCCCTTTTTGCCTGGGTATCAGCAGCGGAGGCTGCAGAAGAGTGAATATTGCTGAACAGCAGATGTTGCTGTCTGATCGTTTCTCTGGAAGTTTTGTCTCAGAGGTGTACCCGGCCCTGTGAGGTGTCAGTCTGCCCCTAGTGGGGGATGTCTTCCAGTTAGGCTACTCGGGGGTCAGGGACCCACTTGAACAGACCATCTGTCGGTTCTCAGATCTCAAAACTCCATGCTGTGAAAACCTCTACTCTCTTCAAAGCTGTCAGACAGGGACATTTACATCTGCAGAGGCTTCTGCTGCCTTTTGTTTGACTAAGCCCTGTCCCCAGAGATGGAGTCTACAGAGGCAGGCAGGCCTCCTTGAGCTTCGGAGGGCTCCACACAGTTTGAGCTTCCAGACTGCTTTGTTTACCTACTTAAGCCTCAGCAATGGCGGGCGCCCCTCCCCCAGCCTTGCTGCTGCCTTGCAGTTAGATCTCAGACTGCTGTGCTAGCAATGAGGGAGGCTCCGTGGGCATGGACCCTCCGAGCCAGGCACCGGATATAATCTCCTGGTGTGCCGTTTGCTAAGACCCTTGGTAAAGCATAGTATTAGGGTGGGAGTGATCCGATTTTCCAGGTGTTGTGTGTCACTGTTTCCCTTGGCTATGAAAGGGAATTCCCTTAACCCTTGCACTTCCCAGGTGAGGCGATGCCTCACCCTGCTTTGGCTTTTGCTAGTTGGGCTGCACCCACTGTCCTGTCCCCACTGTCCGACATGCCCCAGTGAGATGAACCCGCTACCTCAGTTGGAAATGCAGAAATCACCCGTCTTCTGTGTCACTCACGCTGGGAGCTGGAGGCTGGAGCTGTTCCTATTTGGCCATCTTGGCGCAGATCATCACTTGAGCTTTGTAGTAAATTATTAAATCGGAAGATGTGAGTCTTCCAACATTTTTTCTCATTTTTAACATTGTTTGGCTAATAGCGGTGTCTTGAGATTTCATGTGAATTTTAGGATATTTTTTATTTCTATGAAAAAGTCACTGAGATTCTGATAGGGATTGCATTCAATCTGTACATTTTTGGGGGGTAGTATTGTCATCTTAACAACAGGAAGTCTTCCAATCCATAAGAGCAGACTGTCTTAATTAAGTCTTCTGAAATTTCTTCTGGCAATATTTTGTGGTTTTCTGTGTATCAGTGTTTTGCCTCCTTAGTTAGATTTAATGCTAAGTATTTTATTCATTTTGATGCTATCGTAAATTGAATTTTTTTCATTTTCATCAGCATGCTTATTATTTTACAGAAACAAACTGATTTTTGTATCCTGTGACACTGCTCATTTTTGTGAGATTTAATAAGTTTTTGTGGATTCTTTAGGGATTTCTACCTATAAGTTTATGTCATCTGTGGACAGAGATATTTTTACTTTTTCCTTTAAAATTTAGATGCGTTTTTGGCTGGGTGCAGTGGGTCATGCCTGTATTCCCAGCACTTTGGGAGGCAGAGATGGGTGGATCACCTGAGTCAGGAGTTCGAGACCAACCTGGCCAACTTATACTGAAACCCCATCTCTACTATAAAATACAAAAAGTAGCTGGGTGTGGTGGCACACTCCTGTAGTTCCAGCTACTTGGGAAGCTGAGGCAGGAGAATCACTAGAATCCAGGAGGTGGAGGTTCCTGTCAGCTGAGATTGCGCCACTCTATTCCAACCTGAGTGACAGAGTGAGACTCCATCTCTCTCAAAAAAAAAAAAAAAAAAAGTTTAGATGCTTTTTATTTATTTTTCTTGCCTAATTGTCCTAGTAAGAATTTCCAGTGCTAAATTGAATAGAAACGGTGAAAGTGTGTATTGTTACCATCTTCCCCTCTAAAACAAAAACCTTTTAGTCTTTTACCATTTATTATGATATTAGATTAGCTGTGTATTTTTCATATATGGCCTTTATCATGTTGAGTAAGTTTCTTTCCATTTCTAATTTGTTTAGTGTCTTTGTTTTGTTTTGTTTTGTTTTGTTTTAGACCAGTTCTTGCTCTCTTGCCTATACTAGAGTGCAGAGGTGCAATCATAGCTCACTTCAGCCTCACACTTCTGGGCTCAAGCAGTCCTCCCACCTCAGCCTCCCAAGTAGTGGCATCTTCAGTCACACACCATCACACCTGGCTAATGTTTTCTTTTAAAATATTTTTAGAGATGGGGTCTCTTTGTGTTGCCCAGGTTGGTCTTGAACTCTTGGCCTCAGGCCATCCTCCTATCTCAGCCTTGTTTTTTCTAATTGATAGTTAATATTTCTACATATTTATGGAGTACATACAATATTTTGTAACATACATAGACTGTGGAATGAGTCAAGGTATTTAGGCTGTCCATCACCTTGAATATTTATTATTTCTGTGTGTTGGACATTTCAAATTCTCTCTTCTAGCTATTTTGAAATATACAATACGTTGTACTTGAGTAAACATTCATACCCCGTGCTATCAGACATTCAAACTTACTCCTTTTAACTGCATGTTTGTACCTATTAAACAACATCTCTTTATTTCCCCCAATCACATACCCTTCCAAGCCTCTGGAAGTATCATTCTACTCTCTACCTCTATGAGATCAATGTTTTTAGTTCCCACATGAGTGAGAACCTGCGCTGTTTGTTATTCCATGCCTAGCTTATTTTATGTAACAAAATAACCTCCATTTCCATCCATGTTGCTGCAAATGCATGATTTCATTTTTTAATAGCAGTTTTTGTTTGCTTGGAGTATCTTTATCCATGGGAAAAGCAGAGTACTCGGCATGGGTAGCACAGTCCCTCACCACTTCCCTTGGCTGGGAGAGGGAGGTTCCCCGGCTCCATGCATTTTCTGGGTGAAGTGATGTCCCACCCTGCTTCTGCTCACTCTCTGTGGGTTGCACCCACTGCCTAACCAGTCCCAACAAGATGAACTGGGTACCTCAGTTGGAAATGCAGAAATCACTCATCTTCTGTGTTGGTCTCGGTGGGAGCTACAGACTGGAGCTGTTCCTGTTTGGCCATCTGAGTCCCTTCCCAATTTGTTTTTATGTTATGTCCTCGTCTGGTTTTGGTGTCAGTATAATGCTGGCCTATTATAGTGAGTTAGGAAGAATTCCCTCCTCTTCAATTTTTTGAATAGTTTGTGATGAATTGGTGTTAGCTTTTATTTGATAGTTTGGTAGAATTCACCTGTGAAGCAATCCATTCCTGGAGTTTTCTTTGTTGGGACACTTTTTAAAATTACTTCTTCAATCTCATTATATGATATTGGTCTTTTCGGGTTTTCTGTTTCTTGTTGATTCGATGCTGGTGGGTTATAGTGTCCTGGAATATCCATTTACTCTAGGTTTTCTAGTTTTTTAGTGTTTGGTTGTTCATAATAGTGTCGGATGATTTGTATTTCTTTGGTATCCATTGTAATATCTCTGTTTTCACTTCTGATTTTATTTGGTTTTTTTCTCTCTCTCTTTTTTTCTTGGTTAGTCTAACTAGCAGTTTATTGATTTTGTTTCTCTTTTCAGAAAACCAACTTTTTGTTTAATAGATCTCTTGTATTGTTGAATCACTGTTACGTTTAGTTCTGCTCTGATCTTTATTTATTGTTTTTGGTCTATTAATTTTGTGTTTGGTTTGTTTTCTGTTTTCTAGTTCCTTGAGATGCAGTGTTAGGTTGTTATTTTGTGAGCTTTCTATTTTTTGTTGTTGTTGTAGGCATTTAATGCTATAAACTTTCCATTTAGCATTGCTTTTGTTGTATCCCATAGGTTTTGGTGTGTTTCAGTTTTCATTTGTTTCAAGCAGTGTTTTTATTTCATCCCTTATTTCTTGTTAACCCCATGGTCATTCAGGAACATGTGGTTTAATTTCCATGCATTTGTACAGTTTCTTACATTCCTCTCGTTATTGATTTCTAGTTTTGTTCCATTGTGACCTGAAAAGATCATTAATAGAATTTTGAGTTTTTTTAATTTGTTGATACTTGTTTTATGTGCCAACATGTGATTTATCCTAGAGAATGTTCCATGTGCTGATTAGAAGAATGTGTATTCTGTAGCTGTTGGATGAAATTTTCTGTAAATGTTTGTTAGATCCATTTGGCCTAATATGTAGCTTAAGTATTATGTTTCTTTGTTACTTTTCTGTGTAGATAGATGATCTATCTAATGCTGAGAGTGGGGTGCTGAGGTCCCCAATTGTTATTGTATTGGAGTTTATTTCTTCCTTTATAACTAGTAATACTTATTTTATGTATCTGGGTGCTCAAGTTTGTTTGGTGCATATATGTTTAGAATTTTTATATCCTTATGCTAAACCGATCACTTTATCATTACATAGTGACCTTTTTGTCTCATTTTACTGTTTTTTACTTAAAGTTTGTTTTATCTGATGTATGTATAGCTACTCCTACTTGATTTGGTTTTTGTTTGCATGGAGTATCTTTATCTATACCTATTCTTTCAGTCTACATGTGTCTTTACAGGTTAGATGAGTTTCTTGTAGTCAGCATATAGTTGGTTCTATAATTTGATTTCTTTGTTTCCTCCAGATCTCATGTTGAAATTTGATCCCCAGTGTTAAAGATGGAGCCTAATGGGAGTTGTCTGGGTTATGGGGAGGGATCCCCCCTGAATGGCTTGGTGACATCTTCATGGTAATGAGTGAGTTCTCATTCTGTTGGTTTTGCTGGTTATTGCAAAGATCCTGGTACCTTCCTTTCCACTCTTTCTTGCTTCCTCTCTTATCATATAATTTGTGCACATTCTGGCTCGTCTTCCCTTTCCACCACGAGTGGAAGCAACCTGAAGCACTCACCAGGAGCAGATGCTAGAACCAGCATTTTTGTAGAGCCTGCAGAACTTTGAGCCAAATAAGCCTATTTTCTTTATAAATTCCCCAGTTGCCAGTATTTTTTATAGCAACACGAATTGACTAGGACAGTTGTATCATAATTTTTTATTCATTCAGCCAGTCTGTTTCTTTTAAATGGAAAGTTTTATTTGTTCAGTGTTACTATTGGTAGGTGAGAGCTTATTCCCCTCATTTTATCATTTGATTTCTGGTTGTTTTGTATACCTTCCCTCCCTCCCTCCCTTCCTTCTTTCTTTCCTTCTTTCCTTCCTTCCTTCCTTCTTTCATCCATCCATCTGTTGTGCTTTGTTGGTTTTCTATAGTGTTAATATTTGAGTCTTTTCTTTCTTATTTATATTTGCTTTACCAGTAGATGTTATACTGTCATGTGTTTTCATGAGGGCAGGTAGTGTGCTTTTGCTTCTAGGTGTAGGATTCCCTTAAGCAATTTTTGTTGGATGGGTCTAGTAGTGATGAATTACCTCAGCTTTTGCTTATCCGGAAAAGACTCTTATTTCTCCTTCATGTTTGAAGGATAACTTTTCTGGGTATAGTATCCTTGGCTGGCATTATTTTTTTTTTTAGTTCAGCAGTTTGAATATATCATTCTATTCTCTTTTGGCCTCTAAGGTTTCTGCTGAGAAATCTAGTTAGTCTGTAAGTTTCCTTTATAAGTGACAAAACACTTTTCTCTTACTGTTTCTAGAATTCTCTCTTTGTCTTTGACTTCTGACAGTTTGGCGATAATGTATTTTGGAGGAGACTTCTTCGAATGGTATCTATTTGGAGATCACTGATCTTCCTGTATCAGGATATCTAAATCTCTTGCTAGAAAACTTTGGAAGTTTTCAGCTATTAATTAAGTAGATTTCCTATCCCTTTCGTTTTCTCTTCACCTTCTTAGACACCAAAACTTCAAACATTTAGTAACTTTATTCTGTCCCATGTCATGTAGGCTTTGTTCATTTTTTTCTTACTCTTTTTTTCTTATTTTTGTCTGGGTTATTTCAAAAGACCTGTCTTTATGTTCTGAAATTATTTCTTCTGCTTGAACTTGTTTGTTAAAGATTTTGACTATATTTTCTATTTTATTGAATAAATTCTTTATTTCTAGAACTTCTGTTTAAATCTTTTTTATGGTATCTATCTCTTCAGTAAATTTCTTATTCAGATCCCCAATTGTTTTTCTGATTCTTTGTATTGTTTTACTCTATTCTGTATTTCACTGTACTTTTTTTAAATATCACTGTTTTGAATTCTTTTTCCAAGTTTTTATAAATTTCTTTCTGATTGGAACCTGTTCCTGGAGAATTATTGTGTTCCTTTGGAGGTGTCAAACTTCCTTGCTTTTTGATGTTTTTTGTGTGTGTGTCCTTATGTTGATATGTATGCATCTAATATAACAGTTGCTTCTCCCAAATTTTCAAATTTGCTTTTTAGGGGCGGACTTCTTTTTGAAACTCTTTTTATGGTTTTGGTTGGGTAGAGCACTTTGGCTTTGATTCTTGATTATATACAGTAGTCTAGTCTTAATGGTATTTTCAGTTGTAAAAGCATCAGTGGTGTCTTTGATTCCTTTGGTGGCTTAGGGTGTGGTTGTTAGTGGAGCCTGTGGTGACGTTTTGCTGGGGATGACAACACTATGTAAGCCTTTTTTTGCCCCAGTGGTGACAGCAGCAGGTCCCCGAACAACGTATACTGGCACAGGTGTTAGCAGGTCCTGTCAAACCAATTCTTGGTTTCCAGACAGGGTGCTTCAGTGCGGGTAGTTGCAGTGGTGGGCCGGTTGGGTGGACAGGATCTTGGAAGGTAGTGGACATGGCAAAGACAATGGCAGTAGGAGTGGCATGACAACCCTCTGGCTACCAAAATGTCCACACTGATGTTGGCAGTGCCTGCTCTGGGCTGGACAGGCAAGTCCCCAGGCCTTCAAACGGTGCTTGTGATTGGATGCCAGCTGTGGTAGTAGTGGTTGAGTAGGCCTGACCGTAGCCTCCTAGGAGGAGTTCTCAGGTGTCAATGATAGTGTTCTGGGCTTGGTGGTCTCTAGGCTGCTGGATAATGTGTTTGGGCACTTGGGGGGGGTGGGGCGTTGGTGGAGCTGGTCCAGATGGATGTGTCCTCAGGCCCTCTGGTAGTGTGTGCAAGTGCTTGGTTTGGTACACAGGGGCAGGGTGATCTCCAGGCTCCTGGTGGAATGTTTGGGTGGGGGCAACCGTGATTGTACTACAGCGTTGTTCCTGTGGGAGATAGGGTTGCTTTCAGTGTCAGTGGCTATATGCAGGTGGCTAGGGGGCATTTGTTTTACTTGTGCTTTGGCCCTGGTGGTGGCAGCTCACAGTAGAGGCAGCTTTGTGGTGGGTTTGCTGCTGAGGGCAGTGGGGTTGTTACCAATGATTCGGGGTCAGCCCTGGTTGGGACAGCCAGTCACAGAGATGCTGCAGGTAGGGAAAATCAATGGAGTTCTAGGAATGTGGAGATTCCAGGGTTATTGCTCCCCTCCCCTCAGGCAGGAAGCAGTATAGTGGAGGCTGGGCTCTCAGTGTGGCACCTTACTGTAGCTGCTTAGGACTTGTAGGGGCATGGGACCCAGTGTGACTACCCTCTATGGAGCAATGCCTTCACATGATCTCCAGGCAGGCCTTTGTTAGTCTTAGGACCCATAAGCGTCTAGGGGCTCTCCTGTGGCTGGAATTGCAGTAGTCTGCAGTGGGAATGTACAACACTGGAGGTATCTTAATTACCCTTTCCACAGATTTAGGAGCGATTTCAGGCTCCCAGCCTATCCTAGGCTGTCTTACTTCTCTCTCCTTCATTACTTTAGGTATTTCCTGTCATTTCTCTGTTGACTTACAGGCTTCTCTGTGAGATGATCAATTGGAAGTGTAATTGTCTACTTGCTATTTTAGCTTTTCGTTGTGGGGGAAGTGAGTACCAGTTGCCTGTAGTCAGCCATCTTGAAGCCCCTCTGTTCAATGTTTTTATCGTGAAAGTGTTGAATTTTCTTTTTTTTATGTGAACCACTTTATTGAGGGGTGATTTAAACATAAAAGCTGTATATCTTAGTCTGTTCGGGATGCTATAAAAATTCCATAAACTGGATAGCTCATAAACAATAGACATTTATTTCTCACTGTTTCACCTCACATTCTGGCTATTGACACATTTGGTGTCTGGTCAGGGCACACTGTCCTTTTCATAGATGGAGCCTACTGATTGTGTCCTCACATGGTGAAAAGGCTATCTGGGGTTTCTTTTGTAACTAATCACATGAACTAATTATCTTACAACAGCCCCTAATCCTAATACCATCACATAGAGCTTTCTTTTTTCCATTCATATTCAACATACAAATTATTTTGGGGGGGACATAATCATTCAGTCATTCCACTATATAGGTTTGATGCATACATCTTAGTGGACTTGGGGATAAATAAGTAACGTAGAGAACATCACCACCATCAAGATGATAAACCCATTCATCACCTCCCAAAGATTCTTCCCACCACCCCTACTATTATTATGGGGATTTTAATTTATTTTTTTATTTTTATGGGTACATAGTATATCTATATATTTATGGGGTATATGAGATATTTTGATACACGCACAAAATGCATAATAATTACATCAGGATAAATGGGAGTATTGAGCACCTCAAGCCTTTATGAATTATTTATGTTATATTCTTACTGAAACTATTTAAAAAATAGAAAAAGAGGGACTTCTTCCTAACTCATTTTATGAGGCCAGCATCTTCCTGATACCAAAACCTGGCAGAGATACAACAAAAAAAGAAAATTTCAGGCTAATATCCTTGATGAACATTGATGCAAAAATCCTCAACAAAATACTGGCAAACTGAATCCAGCAGCACATCAAACAGCTTATCCACCATGATCAAGTGGGCTTCATCCCCAGGATGCAAGGTTGGTTCAACATATCACATCAATAAATGGGATTCATCACATAAACAGAACTAAAGATAAAAACCACATGATTGTCTCAATAGATGCAGAAAAGACTTTCAACAAAATTCAGCATCCCTTCACGTTTAAAAAATCTCTCAATAAACTGTTGAATTAACATACTTCAAAATAGTAAGAACTATGTATGACAGACCCCAGACCCATAGCCAACATCATACTGAATGGGGGAAACCTGGAAGCATTCCTTGTGAAAACTGGCAGAAGACAAGGATGCCCTCTCTCACCACTCCTATTCAACATAGTATTGGAAATTCTGGACAGAGCAATCAGGAAAGAGAAAGAAATAAAGGGCACCCAAAAAGGAAGAGAGGAAGACAAACTATCCCTGTTTTTAGATGACATGATACTATAGCTAAAAAAAAAAAAAAAAATCCCATATTCTCAGCCCCAAAGCTGCTTAGGCTGATAAGCAACTTCAGTAAAGTTTCAGGATACAAAAATCAATGGTGCAAAAATCACTGACATTCCTATACCTCAACAGCAGTCAAACTGAGAGCCAAATAACAAACAAACTCCCAATTACAATTGCCACAAAAAAAAAATACCTAGGAATACAGCTAACTAGCGAGGTGAAAGGTCTATGCAAGGAGAACTGCAAAGCTCAGAGAAATTAGAGATGACACAAACAAATGGAAAAACATTCCATTGTCTTGGTTAGGAAGAGTCAACATTATGAAGATGGCCCTACTGCCCAAAGCAATTTATAGATTCAGTGATATTTCCATTAAACTGTCATTGACACTCTTCACAGAACTAGAAAAAACTATTTTAAAATTCACGTGGAACTAAAAAAGACCCTGACTAGCCAAGCAAAAACAATAACAACAAACAAAGTTGGAGGCATCATGTTACTCAACTTTATACTACAGGACTGCAGTAACCAAAACAGTGTGGTACTGGTACAAAAACAAATACATAGACCAATGGAACAGAATAGAGAATGCAGAAATATGACCACACACCTACAACTATCTGATCTTCAACAAAGTAGACAAAAACAAGCAGTGGTAAAAGGATTCCCTGTTTAATAAACGGTGATGGGATAACTGGCTAACCATATGCAGAAGATTAATACTGCACCCCTTCCTTACACCATATAAAAATTAACTCAAGATGGATTACAAACTTAAATGTAAAACCCAAAACTGTACAAACCCTAGAAGACAACCTAGGCAATACCATTCAGGCCTTAGGCTCAGGCAAAGATTTTATGATGAAGACACCAAAAGCACTTACAACAAAAGCAAAATTTGACAAATGGGATCTAGTTAAACTAAAGAGCCTCTGCACAGCAAAATAAACTATCAACAGAGTAAACAGACAACCTAGAGAATGGGGGAAAAATTTTGCAAACTATGCATCTGACAGAGGTCTAATATCCAGCATCTTTAAGGAACTTCAACAAATTTACAAAAAAAAAAAAAAAACCCGACATTAAAAAGTGGGCAAAGGACATGAATAGACACTTCTCAAAAGAAGACTTACATGCAGCCAACAATTATATGAAAAGAAGCTCTATGTCACTCATCATTAGAGTAATGCAAATCAAAACCACAATGAGATACCATCTGACACCAGTCAGAATGCCTATCATTAAAATGTAAAAAACAGCAGATGCTGGTGAGGTTGTGGAGAAAAAGGAATGCTTATACACTGTTGGTGGAAGTGTAAATTAGTTCAGCCATTCTGGATAACAGTATGGTGATTCCTCAAAAACCTAAAAACAGAAATACCATTTGACCCAGCAATCTCATTACTGGGTATATACCCAAAGGAATATAAATCATTCTGTTTTAAAGACATGTGCATGAGTATGTTCATTGCAACACTATTCACAATAGCAAATATAGGAAATCAACTAAAATGCCCATCAGTGATAGACTGGATAAAGAAAATGTGATACAGGCTGGGTGCGGTGGCTCACGCCTGTAATCCCAGCACTTTAGGGGGCCGAGGCAGGTGGATCAGGAGGTCAGGAGATTGAGACCATCCTGGGTAACATGGTGAAACTCCGTCTCTGCTAAAAATACAAAAAATTATCCGGGTGTGGTGGCGGGCACCTGTAGTCCCAGCTACTCAGGAGGCTGAGGCAGGAGAATGGTGTGAACCCAGGAGGCGGAGCTTGCAGTGAGCCGAGATCATGCCGCTGCACTCCGGCCTGGGTGATAGAGCGAGACTCTGTCTCAAAAAAAAGAAAGAAAAAGAAAACGTGGTACATATACACCATGGAATAGTATGCAGCCATAAAATAGAACAAGATTATGTCCTTTGCAGTGACATGGATGTGGCTGGAGGCCATTGTCCTTAGCAGACCAACCCAAGAACAGAAAACCAAATACCGCATGTTCTCATAAGTGGGAGCTAAATAATGAGAACACATGGACACATACAGGGTAACAAGACACACTGAGGCCTATTAGAGGGTGGAGGGTGGGGGGAGGGAGAGGATCAGGAAAAATAATAGGTACTAGGTTTAATACTGGGGCGATGAAATAATCTGTACAACAAACCCCCACAACACACATTTACCTATGTAACAAAACTGTACATGTACCCCTGAACTTAAAAGTATATTAAAAAAGAAAATAACGACAAATCCTACCATTTTCAAATTTTAAAAATATGTATTTTATAAACAATTTAATTATACTCTTTCAGTTATTTCAAAATTTACAATAAATTATTGTTAACTGTAGTCACCCTGTCATGCTAACAAATAGTAGGTATTATTCATTTTATCTAATTAAATTTTTGTACTCGTCAACCATTCCCACTCCCACCTTTCCCTGTTCAGCCTCTGGTAATCATCAATCTACTATTTTCATGAATTTGATTGTTTTAATTTTTAGCTCCCACAAGTAAATGAGAACATGCAAAATTTGTCTTTCTTTTCCTGGCTTATTTCACTTAACACAATGACCTCCAGTTCCATTATTTGTTGCAAATGACAGGATTTTATTCTTTTTCATGATGGAATAGTACTTTATTGTGTATATGTACCACATTTTCTTCATTCATCTGTTGATGGACACTTAGGTTCCTGCCAAATTTTGGCTACTGTGAATAGTGCTGCAATAAACATGGTAGTGCAGATAACTTCTCAATATGCCAATTTTCTTTGTTTTGGGTGTATATCCAGCAGTAGGATTGTTGGATCATGTGGTAGTATTATTTTTAGTTTTTTAGGCCATTTACATTCAATGCTAGTATTGAGATGTGAGGCACTATTCTATTTATCATGCTACTTGTTGCCTGAATACTTTGTGGGGTTTTTTTAATTTATTGTGTTTTTGTTTTATAGGTCCTGTGAGCACTATGCTTTAAGGAAGTTCTATTTTGGTGTATTTCAAGGATTTATTTCAAGATTTAGAGCTTCTTTTAGCAATTCTTATAGTGCTGGCTTGGTAGTGGTGAATTCTCTTAGCATTTGTTTGTCTGATAAAGACTGTATCTTTCCTTCATTTATGAAACTTAGTTTCTCTGGATGCAAAATTCTTGGCTGATAATTGTTTTGTTGAAGGAAGCTGAAGGTAGGGCCCCAAACCCTTCTTGCTTGTAGGGTTTCTGCTGAGAAATCTGCTGTTAATCTGATAGGTTTTTCTTTATAGCTTACCTCATGCTTTTGCTTGGCAGCTCTTAAGATTCTCTCCTGTGTCTTGACATTAGATAACCTGATAACTATATGCCTAGCCGATGATGTTTTTGTGATGAATTTTTCAGGTGTTCTTTGAGCTTCTTGTATTTGGATGTCTAGATCTCTAGCAAGGTTGGGGAAGTTTTCCTTGATTATTCCCTCAAATATGTTTTCCAAACTTTTAGATTTCTCTTCTTCCTCAAGAATACCAATTATTCATAGGTTTGGTCATTATCATAATTCCAAACTTTTTGGAGGCTTTGTTCTTTTTTTTTCTTTTAATTCTTTTAGTTTTGTCTTTGTTGGATTGGGTTAATTCAAAAACCTTGTCTTTGAGCTCTGAGATTTTTTCTCCTTCTTGTTAGATTCTATTACTGATACTTTCCAGTACATTTTGCATTTCTCTATGTTTGTCCTTTATTTCCAGAAGTTGTGATTGTTTTTTATTTATGCTATCTATCTCACTGAAGATTTTTCCCTTCAAATCTTGTATGATTTTTTTGATTTCATTAAGTTATACTTCACCTTTTTCTGGTGCCTCCTTGATTAGCTTAGTAATCACCCTTCTGAATTATTTTTCTGGCAACACAGGGATTTCTTCTTCATTTGGATCTGTTGCTGATGAGCTGTTGTTGTCTTTAGGTGGGGGTGTATTAGTCTGTTCTTACACTCCTATTAAAGATGTACCCAAGACTGGGTAATTTATGAAGAAAAAGAGATTTAATGACTCACAGTTCCACATGGCTAAGGAGGCCTCACAATCATGGTGAAAGGCAAAAGGCACTTCTTACATGGTGGCAGCAAGAGAGAATGAGAACCAAACAAAAGGGGATTTCCCTTATAAAACCATCAGATCTCATGAGACTTATTCACTACCATGAGAACAGTATCGGGGACCTGCCCCCATAATTCAATTATTTTCCACTAGGTCCCTCCTACAACACATGGGGATTATGGGAGCTAAAATTTAACATGAGATTTGGGTGGGAACACAGCCAAACCATATCAATCTGCCCCGGTCCCTCCCAAATCTCATGTTCTCACATTTCAAAACCAATCATGCCTTCCCAACGGTCCCCCAAAGTCTTAACTTATTTCAGCATTACCTCAGAAGTCTACAGTCCAAAGTCTCATCCGAGTCAAGGCAAGTCCCTTCTGCCTATGAGCCTGTAAAATCAAAAGCAAGTTAGTTACTTCCTAGATACAATTGGGGTACAGGCATTGGGTAAATACAAGCATTCCAAATGGGAGAAAGTGGCCAAAACAAAGGGTCTACAGGCCCCATGCAAGTCCAAAATCCAGCAGGGCAGTCAAATCTTAAAGCTCCAAAATGATCTCCTTTTAATCCATGTCTCACATCCAGGTCACACTGATGCAAGAGGTGGGTCCCCATGGTCTTGTGCAGCTCTGCCCCTGTGGTTTTGCATGGTACAGCCTCCCTCCCAGTTGCTTTCACAGGCTGGCGTTGAATGTCTGCAGCTTTTCCAGGTGTATGGTGAGAGTTGTTGGTGGATCTACCATTCTGGGGTCTGGAGGACAGTGGCCCTCTTCTCACAGCTTCACTAGGCAGTGCCCCAGTGAGGACTCTGTGTGGGGAATTCAACCCCACATTTTCCTTCTGCATTGCCCTAGCAGATGTTCTCCATGAGAGCCCCACACCTGCAGCAAACTTCTGCCTGAACATCTAGGCATTTCCATACATCCTCTGAAACCTAGGTGGAGGTTCCCAAACCTCAGTTCTTGACTCTTGTGCATGCACAGGATCAACACCATATGGAAGCTGCCAAGGCTTGAGGCTTGCACCCTCTGAAACCATGGCTCAAGCTGTACCTTGGCCCCTTTTAGCCATGGCTAGAGTGGCTGGGATGGAGAGCACCAAGTCCCTAGGCTGCACACATCAGGGGGCCCCTAGGCCTGGCCCACAAAACCATTTTTTCTTTCTATGCCTCTGGGCCTGTGATAGTAGGGGCTTCCACAAAGAAAGTGGAAAGTCTGACATGCCTTGGAGACATTTTTCTCATGTCTTGGCGTTTAACATTTGGTTCCTTTTTACTTATGCAAATTTCTGTAGCCGGCTTGAATTTCTTCTGAGAAAATGGGTTTTACTTTTCTATCACATCATCAGGCTGCAAATTTTCTGAACTTTTATGCTGTTTCCCTTTTAAAAGTAAATAATTTTAATAGCACCCAAGTCACCTCTTGAATGTTTTGCTGCTTCGAAATTTTTTTTCTGCCTGATACCCTAGATCATCTCCCTCAAGTTGAAAGTTTCACAAATCTCTAGGATAGGGGCAAAATGCCGCCAGTTTCTTTGCTAAAACATAGCAAGAGTGACCTTTACTCCAGTTCCCAACAAGTTCCTCATCTTCATTTGAGACTACCTCAGCCTGGATTTCATTGTCCATATTATTATTAGCATTTTGGTCAAAGCCATTCAACAAGTTACAAAGTTCCAAACTTTCCCACATTTTTCTGTCTTCTTCTGAGCCTTCCAAACTGTTCCAGCCTCTGCCTGTTACCCAATTCCAAAGTCATTCTACATTTTCAGGTATCTTTACAGCAGGACCCCACTCTGCCAGTACCAATTTACTGTGTTAGTCTGTTCCCAGGCTGCTAATAAAGACATATCCAAGACTGGATAATGTATAAGGAAAAAGAGGTTTAATGGACTCACAGTTCTGCATGGCTAGGGAGGCCTCACAATCATGGCAGAAGGCAAAAGGCGCTTCCTACATGGTGGTGGCAAGAAAGAATGAGAACCAAGCAAAATGGATTTCCGCTTATAAAACCATCAGTTTTCGTGAGACTTATTCACTACCATGGGAACAGTATGGGGGAAACGGCCCCCATGATTCAATTATCTCCCACCAGGTGCCTCCCACAACACATGGGAATTAGGGGATCTACAATTCAAAATGAGATTTGGGTGGGGACACAGCCAAACCATATCAGAGTGTTAAAGAAACTTGTTTTGTCATATTACCAGAATTGTTTTTCTGGTTCTTTCTCATTTGGCAGACTATGTCAGAGGGAAGATCCTGTGTCTTAAGGGCTGCTGTTCAGATTTCTTTTGTCCCATGGGGTGCTTCATTGCTGTAGTAGTCTCCCCCTTTTCCTAGGTATGTGGCTTCCTTAGAGCCAAACTGCAGTGATTATTTCTTTTTTGGATTTAGCCACCCAGTGGAGCTGCCAGGCTCCTGGCTGGTACTGGGAGGTGTCTGCACATAGTCCTGTGATATGAACTGTCTTCAGGTCTCTGTCATGGATAGCCATACCTACTATGATGGAGGTGGCAGTGGAGTGAAGTGGACTCTGCAAGGGTCCTTAGTTGTAGTTTTGTTGTACTAGTTTTGTGCTGTTTGGCTTGCCAGGAGGTGGCACTTTCAAGAGAACATCAGCTGTAGTAGTATAGGGATGATCAGGCAATGCATGGGGTCCTAGAACTCCCAAGATAATATGTCCTTTGTCTTTTGCTACCAGAGTGGGTAGAGAAAGACCATCACATGAGGGTATGGTTGAGCGTGTCTGAGCTCAGGCTCTCCTTGTGTGGGGTCTGCTGTGGCTGCCGTGGCGGCTCGGGGAATGGTTCTCAGGCCAATGGAGTTATGTTCCCAGGGAATTATGGTTGCCTCTGCTGTGTCATGCAGGTTGTCAGGGAATTGGGGGAAAGAGAGCCATTACAGGCTTCATCCAGCTCCCAAGCAGCCCAAAAGGCTGGTCTCACTTCCACCATGCCCCACCCCCAACAGCACCACGTTGAGTTTCAGGCAGCAGGTAAGCAGGGCTGAGAACCTGCCCCAGGCTACCAGCCTCCTGGCTGTGAAAGCAAGCAGGGCTTTCAGGTTTTATTCCTCCCCGCCTGCTGTGGCTTCTGTGCTGTATTTGCACTCTGGACTCACCTCCTCCCCTGATTTCTGTCCAGGAAATTTCACATTAGGTCGATTTTTTTTTTTTTCTTTTTTTTTTTTTTTACAAAGTTCAGCTAGAAGCTTTCTTCTTCCTCTGGTCTTTTCCCAGTTCCTCTGGCAGCCCTCCTTAAGGACCTCTGCAAGACAAAGTCAGAAATGGCTTCTTTGGGGGCTAAGAGAGCACACAGGGCACTTCCCGCTGCTTCTTCTACCCCTGCATTTTGCTCGGCTCTCTAAAATCGTCTCAGTTCCAGGTAAGGTCAAATCTTTCTCCCATGATCTGGAACTTAGGTTCCCAAGTTCAGGGGTAAGATGATCCACCTTTCACACTTTCACACTTTGGAGACTCACCGGTTTTGAGCTGTCTCCCGGGGTGTGCAGGAGCAATCTTCTTCCTTCAAAGGGTCTATGAATTCTCTTAGCTTTTCTTGTATATTCATGCAGTAGTCCTTGGAGCAAGAGTTTACAGTGTGAATCTCCATACACTGCTCTGTCCTCCTGAGTGGGAGCCCCAATTTAGTCCTGCCTCCTATCTGCTGTTTTTCTTTTCTCTCCCCAGCCACTCTATTTCTTTTCATTGGAGAGTTTAATCCACTTATATTCAGTGTTATTATTGATCAGTAATGATTTACTCCTTTCATTTTCTTGTTTTTTAGTGTTTTGTTGTCTTCTCTTCCATCCTTCTTTCCTTCCTGTCTTCCTTTTGGTGAAAGTGATTTTCCCTGGTGCTGTTCTTTAATGTCTACCTTCTTTTTGTTATGTGTTGTATATTTAATTTTTGATTTGAGGTTACCATAAGGCTTGCAAATAATGTAATACATTATTTTAAACTGATGACAAGTTAACAATTATATAAAAACAAGCAAGCAAAGAGAAAACTAATAAAAACTCTACATTTTAACTTCATCCTTCCCACTTTTTTTCTTTAAAATTATTATACTTAAGTTCTGGGATACATGTGCAGATCGTGCAGGTTTGTTACATAGGTATACGTGTGCCATGGTGGTTTGCTGCACCCATCGACCTATAATCTACATTAGGTATTTCTCCTAATGCTATCCCTCCCGTTTTCCCCCACCTCCCAAAAGGCCCCGGAATGTGATGTTCCCCTTACTGTGTCCATGTGTTCTCATTGTTCAACTCCCACTTATGAGTGAGAACATGCACTGTTTGGCTTTCTGTTCTTGTGTTAGTTTGCTGAGAATGATGGTTTCCAATTTCATCCATGTCCCTACAAAGGACATGAGCTCATCCTTTTTATGGCTGCATAGTATTCCATGGTGTATATGTGTCACATTTTCCTTATCCAGTCTATCACTGATGGGCATTTGGGTGGGTTCCAAGTCTTTGCTGTTGTGAACAGTGCTGTGATAAACATACGTGTGCATGTATCTTTAGAGTAGAATGATTTATAATTCTTTGGTTACATACCCAGTAATGGGATTGCTGGGTCAAATTGTATTTCTGGCTCTAGATGCTTGAGGAATCGCCACACTGTCTTCCACAATGGTTGAACTAATTTACACTCTCACCAACAGTGCAAAAGCATTCCTATTTCTCCGCATCCTCTTCAGCATCTGTTGTTTCCTGACTTTTTAATGATCACCATTCTAACTAGCATGAGATGGTATTTCATTGTGGTTTTGACTTGCATTTCTCTAATGATCAATGATGATGAACTTTTTTTCATGTGTTTGTTGGCCACATGAATGCCTTCTTTTGAGAAGTGTCTGTTCATATCCTTTGGCCACTTTTTGATGGGGTTGTTTTTATCTTGTAAATTTGTTTAAGTTCCTTGTAGATGCTGGATATTAGCTCTTTCTCAGATGGATAGATGGTAAAAACTTTTCTCCCATTCTGTAGGTTGCCTGTTCACTCTGGTGATAGTTTCTTTTGCTGTGCAGAAGTTCTATAGTTTAATTAGACCCCATTTGTCAATTTTGGCTTTTGTTGAAATTGGTTTTGGTGTTTTAGTCATGAAGTCATTGCCCATGCCTATGTCCTGAATGGTATTGCCTAGGTTTTCTTCTAGAGTTTTTATGGTTTTGGGTTTTACTTTTAAGTCTTTAATCCATGTTGAGTTAATTTTTGCATAAGGTGTGAGTAAAGGGTCCAGTTTCAGTTTTCTGCATATGACTAGCAAGTTTTCCCAACACCATTAATTAAATAGGGAATCCTTTCCCCATTGCTTGTTTTTGTAAGGTTTGTCAAAGATCAGGTGGTTGTAGACGTGTGACATTATTTCTGAGGCCTCTGTTCTGTTCCATTGGTCTATATATCTGTTTTTGTACCAGTACCATGCTGTTTTGGTTACTGTAACCTCGCAGTATAGTTTGAAGTCAGGTAAAGTGATGCCTCCAGCTTTGTTCTTTTTGCTTAGTATTGTCTTGGCTATACGGGCTCTTTTTTGGTTCCATATGAAATTTAAAGTAGTTTTTTCCAATTCTGTGAGGAAAGTCAATGATAGATTGATGGGGATATCATTGAATCTATGCATTACTTTGGGCAGTATGGCCATTTTCACAATATTGATTCTTCCTATCCATGAGCAGGGAATGTTTTTCCATTTTTCGGTGTCCCCTCTTTTCCTTGAGCAGCGCTTTATAGTTCTCCTTGAAGAGGTCCTTCACATCCCTTGTAAGTTGTATTCCTAGGTATTTTATTTTCTTTGTAGCATTTGTGAATGGGAGTTCACTCATGATTTGGCTCTCTGCTTGTCTATTATTGGTTTATAGGAATGCTTGTGATTTTTGCACATTGATTTGTATCCTAAGACTTTGCTGAAGTTGCTTATCAGCTGAAGGAGATTTAGGGCTGAGATGATGGGGTTTCTAAATATGCAATCATTTCATCTGCAAACAGAGGCAATTTGACTTCCTCTCTTCGTGTTTGAATACCTTTCATTTCTTTATTCAAATACCGTATTTGAATCAGTCTTGCCTGATTGCCCTGGCCTGAACTTCACATATTATGGTGAATAGGAGTGGTGAGAGAGGGCATCTTTGTCTTGTGCTGGTTTTCAAAGGGAATGCTTCCAGCTTTTGCCCATTCAGTATGATATTGGCTGTGGGTTTGTTATGAATAGCTATTATTTTGAGATACATTCCATCAGTATCTAGTTTATTGAGAGTTTTTAGCATGAAGGGCTGTTGCATTTTATCAAAGACCTTTTCTGCATCTATTGAGATAATCTTGTGGTTTTTGTCATTGGTTCTGTTGATGTGATGGATTACATTTTTTGATTTGCGTTTGTTGAACCAGCCTTGCATCCAAGGGATGAAACCGACTTAATCATGGTGGATAAGCTTTTTGATTTGCTGCTGGATTCGGTTTGCCAGTATTTTATTGAGGATTTTTGCATTGATGTTCATCAGGAATATTGACCTGAAATTTTCTTTTTTTGTTGTATCTCTGCCAGATTTTGGTATCAGGATGATGCTGGCCTCATAGAATGAGTTAGGGAGGAGTCCCTCTTTTTCTATTGTTCGGAATAGTTTCAGAAGGAATGGTATCAGCTCCTGTTTGTACCTCTGGTAGAATTCGGCTGTGAATCTGTCTGGCCCTGGGCTTTTTTTGGTTGGTAGGCTATTAATTACTGCCTCAATTTCAGAACCTGTTGTTGATCTATTCAGGGATTCTGTTCCTTCCTGATTTAGTCTTGGGAAGGTTTATGTGTTCAGGAGTTTATCCATTTCTTCTAGATTTTCTAGTTTATTTGCATGGAGGTGTTTATACTATTCTGTGATGGTAGTTTGTGTTTCTGTAGGATTAGTGGTGATATCCCCTTATTTTTTATTTTGTGTATTTAATTTTTCACTCTTTTCTTCTTTATTGTTCTGGCTACCAGTCTAATTATTTTGTTAACCTTTTGAGAAAAACAGCTCCTGGATTCATTGATTTTTGGAAGGGTTTTTTGTGCTTCTGTCTCCTCTAATTTTTCTCTGTTCTTAGTTATTTCTTGTATTCTGCTAACTTTTTAATTTGTTTTCTGTTGCTTCTCTAGTCATTTTGATTATGATGTTAGACTGTCAATTTTCTTTTTTTTCTTTTTTTTATTATTGTTATTATACTTTAAGTTCTAGGGTACATGTGCACAATGTGCAGGTTTGTTACCTATGTATACATGTGCCACATTGGTGCGCTGCACCCATTAACTCGTCATTTACATTAGGTATATCTCCTAATGCTATCTCTCCCCCCTCCCCACAATAGGCCTCGGTGTGTGATGTTCCCCTTCCTGTGTCCAGGTGATCTCATTGTTCAATTTCCACCTGTGAGTGAGAACATGTGATATTTGGTTTTCCATTCTTGTGATAGTTTGCTGAGAATGATGGTTTCCAGCTGCATCCATGTCCCTACAA
>NW_012122598.1:4612143-4623153 GCF_000951035.1 Colobus angolensis palliatus
ATTCTGTAGGTTGCCTGTTCACTCTGATGGTAGTTTCTTTTGCTGTGCAGAAGCTCTTTAGTTTAATTAGATCCCATTTGTCAATTTTGGCTTAACCATAGTGCTCTTTAAAGAAAATTGTTTTTAAAATTTCTTATTACCTGATACTAGCCAAGCCAATGGCCAATATTTCTGGCTTTTGAACTTTCTCTCAGGTGAAACTAATAAGCCTTAGCTACTAAGCTCCAGCATTGGACAGTTCTATTGCTCTTCCCAGAAGGAGCCTAGAGCAGTCAGTTTTGGGCTTGCATAGGCTTGTAACTGCTCAATATAATTTTTAGGGCTATGACATGAACCCTCAAATTTCTGTTCCCTGGATAGCAGAGACCAAGCAAGTACCACCACATGGTTACAAGGTCAAGCTCCCAAGGATATGAAAGAAGATGAGAAGGAAACTTCATCCAGTTTTTTTGTTGTTGTTTCAGGGACCTGCAGCAGTTTGTAACTGAGATCCTAAGCCCATGTTCTATCTTAAGGTATTCCTCTTTATGACAGAATGATACAGAAAGACACACAAAGCACACCAGATTTGCTACAGCTTAAGACTAGCCTCACAAATTGTTTTTCCTGTTAATCAAAACTTTACAGAGGAGATAAACAGTGATTTTTACCATTCATTCAACTAGTTTGCATAAAGAAAGAGGACAGAAGTCTGACCGGTAACAAATCCTTACCCTTTTGCTAACATATCAGGTTTCTGGGTTTTCTTTCCCTGAGCAGCCCTGGTAACCTTGCTTGCTACATCAAAGCCCTTGGGGCCAAGCCACAACACAAAAGAATTTTTTTTTCTGTTTCATGGAACCACAGGCAAAAGCCTCTCAATTTTACAAGTGGCCACCCAATTGGCTGCATAGGGAACCTGAATTAATATTTTCCATTCAGCCAGAGAAAAATACATGCATACCAATATTGAACTGGCAAGGCTCAAACTTGCCCCCTGATGGGCTCTGTCATCTTTAATCCATTCAAAGTAGATTAAAATAGTTTCATCACATGGTTGTCTGGGCAAGATGGTCACCCTAAGTAACAGAAAAAATAATAAAGGGAAAGGAGAGAAAGAGAGAGAAAAGCATTGCCTGCTGCAAGGTGGGGAAGGCAAAGAGCTCAGGGAGGCTAGAGAAAGACCCACCCATTGCAGCAACATTTAATCAAAAGTTCAGGCAGCTGTTTATTGGTCACAAAGGATCTTCTCCAGCATTCCCATTAGCTCTCAAGTTTTCCCCTTTAGGGGAAAAAAAAAGGTCCCCTTACCTCATGATCCTGTACCGGCCTAATCCTGTCACAGCCATCAGCAGAGTGCAAGGCAGATTAATCCAAAGAGAGTAACAGTTAATATCCCATAGTGTCAAACCAATTTTTTAGCTGATAAGGACTTTATTGAGAGGGTCCTCTAAACCCCTAAATCTTAGGAAGGTCTGTAACCTTCCTAAGTTGGGCCTCAAACCCAAGTTTGGTTAAGTGTCATTACCTTTTAAGAGGGGCCTTTAACCCTCTCTCTCTCTAGAGAAAGTGCTTTAACCCTCTCTGTTTCTAGGAGAGACTCTAACTCCCCTAAATTGGGCCTCTAACCCAATCCTGTCCTTTACTGGATACCCCACCACTTACCCAAAGTCAGCCAATTGTTGCTGCAGTCTATTTCCTTTGGGTCAGGGGTTTCCTCATTATCATCCCTTCATGGTTCGCCAGGAAGATGTTACTAGAAAGGGGTCCCAATCCAGACCCCAAGAGAGGGTTCTTGGATCTTGCCCAAGAAAGATTTTGTGGTGAATCCATAAAGTGAAAGCAAGTTTATTAAGAAAGTAAAGAAATAAAAGAATGGCTACTTCATAGCAGAACAGCCAGAGCTCCATTGTATGTTGTTTCCTCTGTCTTGCGGCATTTAAAGGATTCTTTCTGTATCGTTTACCTTTGGGAGTATGATTATTAAATGTCTTGAGGTAGTCTTCATTAGGATAAATCTGCCTGGTGTTCTATAACTTTCTTGTGCTTGGATATTGGTATCTTTCTCCAAGTTTGGGGACTTTTCTGTTATTATCACTTTGAATAAACTTAATACTTCTGTCTCTTTCTCTGTCTCCTTTTTAAGGCCAATAACTCTTAGATTTGCCTTTTTGATGCTATTTTCTAGATCCTATTGGCATACTCTACAGTTTTTTATTTATTTTCATTTTTCTCCTCTGACTGCATTTTCTCGTAGCCTTTCTTCAAGAAGCTAGTTCTTTCTTCTGCTTGATTAATTCTGCTGTTAGAAGACTCATATATTCTTCAGTATGCCAATTGCTTTTTCTGCTCCAGAATTTCTTCTAGAGTTTTAAAAATTATTTCAATCTATTTGTTAAATTTATCTGATAGAATTCTGAATTCTTTCTCTATGTTATCTTGAATTTCTTTGAGTTTTCTCAACACAGCTATTTTTAAATGTCTGTATGAAGAATCACATTTCTCTGTTTCTCCAGGATTGGTTCTTAGTGCCTTATTTCATTCATTTGGTGAGGTCATGTTTTCCTGGATGCTGTTGATGCCAGTAGATATTCTTCGGTGTCTGTGCATTGAAGAGTTGGGTATTTATTGCAGTCTTAGTTGTCTGGGATTATTTGTAGCCATCCTTCTTGAGAAGGTTTTCCAGATATTTTAAAGGGCTTGGGTGTTGTGATCTAAACTCTGTCTGCATAGGGGGCATCCCAAGCCTACTAACCCTGTGGTTTTTGCAGACTCGTAGAGATACCACCTTTTTGGTCTTGGACAAGATCTGGAAGAATTATCTGTATTACCAGGCAGAGACTTGTTTTCTTTCTTTAATTTCCCCCCTCCCCCCACAAAAAAACCAGAGTCTTTCTCTCTCTGTTCTGAGCCATCTAAAGCTGGGAGAGGAGTGACATAAGCACCCTTGTGGCCACCATCACTATGACTGTGCTTGGTCAGACCTGAAGCCATCACAGCACTGGGTATAGTCCAGGGCCTTCTGTAATCACTCACTGACGACTACCTATGTTCACTCAAGGCCCTGGAGCTCTACAATCAGGTGGCAAATCCAGCCAGGCCTATGCCCTTCTCTTCAGGGTGGCAAGATCACCCAGACCTTGGATGGGTCCAGAGGTGATGTCCTAGAGTCAGGGACTAGAGTCAAAAACCTTAGAAGCCTACCTGGTGTTCTATGGTATTGTGGCTGAGCTGGCACTGAAACCATAAGACACAGTACTTCCCACTCTTCTTCCCTTTCCAAAGGTGGAGGAGCTTGACCCCATAGCCACTGCCACCTCATGCCATGAATAATTCTACCAGAGCACCAGCCAGTGTTTCCTTCAGCCCCAAGGGCTCCTAAGTCAGCCTGTGGTGAAAGCTGCCCGGCCTGCAAATCACCCTTCAAGGCAGTGTGCTCTCCTCTGGCCTATGGTAGGTTGAGAAATGCTGTCCAAGAGTCAAGTCTTAAAATCAGGGACCCCAAGAGCCATCCTGGTGCTCTGCCCTACCCTGGTCGTGGTGGTATCTAAGAAAGTCTTCTTTACTTTGCCTTTGCTTTTCTTAGGAGTTTTGCCCCATAGCCATTGCTGGTAATGTGCTGAGTCTCACCTGAAGCCAGCAAGTCTCAGAGGCTCACCCAAGGCCCTCAATGTAGTACCTGGGTATTGCTGCTGGTTATTTCAAGTTCAAGAGCTCTTCAGTCAGCAGGTGATGAATGCTGCCAGGACTTGGTCCTTTCCTTCAAGGCAGTGGGTTCCCTTCTGGCCCAGGGTGTGTATAGAAATGTCTAGGAGCTAGGTCCTGGAACGGGAGCCTCACAACTGTCTGGTGGCCTGTTCTGCTGTGGCTAAGATAGTATCCAAGATGGAAGACAAAGTTCTCCCAACTCTTTCCTTTGCTCTCAAGTTGAAGGAGGGGAGTCTCTTTTGGAGCCAAGAGCTGTGCAGCCTGAGTTTAGGGAAGTTATGATACCAGCACTCCCTTGACTGCTCCAGCTGGCGTCTCAGCATGTTGTGTGACCCACAGTCCACTGTTTCTGGGACTATTTCAGCACTAGGACTCACCGAAAAGTTTCAGTCCTTATGGGGTAGATCACCTTTCAAGTTTACTTGGCGACATAGAGGGCTGTAGCCCTTTGTGGCAAGGTTTGTAGAAACTCAAGTTCCAAATACTGGAATCTACAATTTCCCTCTGGCTAGGGCTGGTTTAAATGCTCCCTCCATGAGTGGGTGGGTGGGCATCAGCTGAGTTTGGTCCAGTTTTTCTTTCCGCTCTAGCAGAACAGCACTGTGTTCAGTGCCTCACTCTTGCTGTGTTCTTTCTCCCCCAGCAGGCAGAGATGCTCTCTACACCACACCACTGTTGCCAGGGTTTGGGGAGGGATAGCCTCTGTGATTCTGGAGTGTTTTTTGTATCTCTTCCATGCCTCTTTCAGTGATATGAAGTTAAAACCAGGTACTCTGAGTGCTCACCTAATTTTGGGTTCTTATGAAGGTATTATTTCTGTATAGATAGTTGTTGACTCGATTTCCTTGTGGGGGTGGGGACGATTGGTGGAGCCTTCTGTTGTGCCATTTTGCTCCCAATCTATTTTTAATTTTTGAGGAAACTCCATACTCTTCTACCTATTAACTCTACTAGCTTATATTACCACCAGTAGAGTTCAAGATTCTCTTTGCTGTATTTCCTTGCCACACTTGTTATCTTTTTTTAAATAATAGACATCCTAATAGGTTTTAGGTGATACATCATTGTGGTGTTGATTTGCATTCTCTGACAATCAGTGATGTTGAGCACCTTTTCATATACCTGTTGGCCATTTATATGTCTTTTTTGGGAAAATGCCCATTGAGATATTTTGCTCATTTTTAAATCAGGATTTTTTTTTCTATTCAGTTATTCTTCTTTTATGAGATTCTTATATATTTTGGATGTTAACCTCATATCAGATATATTGTTGGAATTTATGTTCTCACATCCCATAGATTGCTTTTTTATTTTGTTGACTGTCTCCTTTGCTGCACAGAGGCTTTTTAGTTTGATATTGTCTGTCTTATTGTTGCTTTTGTTGCCTGTGTTTTTTTAAATCACAACTCAAAAATCATTGTCAGTAGCAATGTCAGTGGGCTTATTCCCTATGGTTTCTTTTAGGAGTTTTACATTTTTAAGTCATGTTTAAATGTTTAATTTATTTTTAATTAATTTTTGTATGGTGTAAGACAAGGGTCCAGTTTCATTCCTTTGCAAATGGATGTACAGTTCCCCAGCACCATTTATTGAAAAGATTATCCTTTTTCCAACGTGTATTCTTGTTTTCCTTTTCAAAAATTAGTTGACCATATATGCATGAGTTTATTTATGGGCTCTGTTGGTGTATTTGTCTACTTTTATGTTAGTATCATACTGTTTTGATTACTATAGCTTTAAAATATAGTTTGAAATCAGGAAGATTAGGGCCTCCAGCTTTGTTCTTTATTCTCAAGATTTTTTTGGCTATCCAAGATCTTCTGTGATTCCATGTAAATTTTAAGATTGTTTTTTCTATTTCTGTAAAAAAAAAAATGCCATTGGAATTTTCATAGGATTGCATTGAATCTGTAGTTTGCTTTGGGTAGTATGGACATTTTAGCCATATAAATTCTTCCAGTCCATGAATGGGATATCTTTTCGTGTATTTGTGTCTTCTTCAATTTCTTTCATTAGTGTTTTATACTTCACTATACAGATATTTCACTTCCTTGGTCAGCTATTGTAAACTGAATTATTTTCTTAATTCCTCTTTTGGATAGTTTATACTGTATAGAAACACAACTGTTTTTGTATTTTTATTAATTCAAACCTTTACTGAATTCATTTTCAGTGCTAACGATTTTTTGGTGGGGTCTTTATAGGATTTTCCATATATATAGGATTATGTCATTAGCAAACAAAATTTTACTTCTTTCTTTTAGATTTTGTTGCCCTTTAATTTTAATTAGCTTATCTATTTACTTATTGCCTAATTGCACTGGCTATGACTTCCAGTACTAAGTTGAACAAAAGTGTCAAGAGTAGGTATCCTTGTCTTATTCCTCAGGATTTCATCATTGCATATGATGTTACCTGTATGCTTGTCATATATGGCCTTTATTGAGTATATTTTTATTTACCTAATATGTTGAGAGTTTTTATTATGAAATTATGTTGAATTTTGTTAATGTTCTTTCTGCACATATTGATATGATCATGATTTTTATCCTTCATTCTCTTAGTATTGTTTACTGCATTTATTGATTCAAGTATGTTGACCCATCCTTGCATTCCAGAGATAAATCTTACATGATTGTGGTGCATGATCCTTTCAATGTGCTGTTGAATTTGGTTTGCGAATATTGTGTTCAAGATTTTTGCATCTATTTGCTTCAGGGATATTGGCCTATAATTTTAATTTCCTCTTGTGTCCTTGCCTAGCTTTGGTATCAGGGTAATGCTGGCCTTGTAGAATATATTTGGAATCGTTTCCTCCTATTCAGTTTTTTGGAAGAGGTTGAGAAGGATTGGCATTAATTATTTTTTCAGTACTTGGTAGAATTCACCCATGAAGCCATCTGATCCTGAGCTTTTTTTTGTTGGAAGATATTTGAGTACTGATTTTGTCTCCTTGCTCTTTTTTGTTCTGTTCATATTTTCTATTTCTTCATGGTTAGTCTTGGTGTTTCTTGGTATATTATATTTCTCTGAGAATTTAGCCATTTATTCTAGGCTATCCAACTTGTTGACATATAATTGTTCATAATAGTATCTTCTGACCTTTTGTATTTCTCTGTTATCAGTTGTAATGGCTCTTCTTTCATTTATAATTTTATTTATTTGAGTGTTCTCCTTTTTTCTTGCTTCAGCTTGCAAAAGGTTTGTCAATTTTCTTTATCTTTTCAAAAAGACTCATAGTTTTTTGGATCTTTTAAATTGTTTTTCTAGATTCTATTTTATTTATTTCTGTTCCTGTCTTTATTATTTCCTTCTTTCTGCTAACTTTGGGCTTGCTTTATTCTATTCTTGCTATTTACATGAAGTGTAAAATTAGGTTGATTAGGCTGGGCACAGTGGCTCACGCCCCTAATCCCAACACTTTGGGAGGCTTAGGCGGGCAGATCACCTGAGGTTGGGAGTTTGAGACCAGCCTGGCCAACATGGTGAAACCGCATCTCTACTAAAAATACAAAAATAAAAAACATAAATAGCTGGGCGTGGTGGCACATGCTTGTAATTCCAGCTACTCAGGAGGCTGAGGCAGGAGAATCACTTGAACCCAGGAAGCGGAGGTTACAGTGAGCTGAGATTGCACACTGCACTCCAGCCTGAGCAACAGACTGAGACTCCATCTCAAAAAAAAAAATAATAAGTTATTTGACATCTTTTTTAATGTAAGCATTTATCACTGTAGACTTTCCTCTTAGAACTGCTTTTGTTGCATCTCATAAGTTGTGATATATTTTGTTTCCATTTTTGTTCATCTCAGAATTTGTTTTTAAACTTTCCTTTTGATTTTTTTGACCCATTGGTTGTGCAGAAGTATCTTGCTTAATTTCCACATATTTGTGAGTTTTCCAATTTTTATCCTGTTTCTAGTTCTGTACAATTGTATTAGGAAAATATCGGCCGGGCGCAGTGGCTCAAGCGTGTAATCCCAGCACTTTGGGAGGCCGAGATGGGCGGATCACGAGGTCAGGAGATCGAGACTCTACTAAAAAATACAAAAAACTAGCCGGGCGAGGTGGCGGGCGCCTGTCGTCCCAGCTACATGGGAGGCTGAGGCAGGAGAATAGCGTGAACCCAGGAGGCGGAGCTTGCAGTGAGCTGAGATCCGGCCACTGCACTCCAGCCCGGGGAACAGACCGAGACTCCGTATCAAAAAAAAAAAAAAAAAAAAAAGGAAAATATACTTGATATGATTTTAATCTTGTGAAATTTGTTAAGACTCATTTTCTGGCCTAACGTATGCTCTGTTCTGGAGAATGTTCTATATGCAATTCAGAGGACTGTGTATTCTGCTGTTGTTGGATGGAATGTTCTGTGAATGTCTGTTAGGTGTATTTGTTTTACATTCTTATTCAAGTTCACTCTTTCCATACTGATTTTCTGTCTATATGATTTATCCATTGTTGCAAGTGGCTTATAAATGTATATTTACATGCTCTGAACTTGGGAGCACATGCATTTATAATATCTTCTTGATATATATCCTCTTGATAAATTGACCACTTTATTATATAGTTTCCTTTTTTTCTTGTGACAGATTGTGACTGAAAATATTTTTTCCAGCATAATTACTCCTGCTAATATTTGTTTACTATTTGCATGGACTGTCTTTTTCCATTCTTCACTTTCAGCCTAGTGTGTGTCTCATGAGCAGCATATAATAGGGTGTTGTTTGTCAAAGCATTCAGCCACTCTGTTTTTCTTTTTTTTTTTTTGATTTTAATTTTTTAAATAATTTTAATTTGTATTTTAGATTCAGGGAATATATGTGCAAGTTTACTACATGGGTATATTGCATGATGCTGAGGTTTGGGGTCCAGTTGATCCTGTCACCCCAGTACTGAGCATAGTACCCAACAGGTAGTTTTTTTCAATCCTTGTTCCCCTCCCTTTCTTCACACCTCTAGTAGTCCCCAGTGTCTATTGTTGCCACCTTTATGTCCATGAGTACTCAATGCTTAGTTCCCACTTATAAGTGAGAACATGTAGTATTTGGTTTTCTGTCCCTGCATTAATTCACTTAGGATAATGGCCTCCAACTCCATCTATATCCCCTGTAAAGGACATGATCTTGTTCTTTTTTACAGCTGCATGGTATTCTATGGTGTATACATACCACATTTTCTTTATCCAATCCACTCTTGATGGGTGCCTGGTTGATTACACATTTTTGCTATTGTGAGTAGTGTTGCAATGAACATGAAAACACATGTGTCTTTTTGGTGAAATGACACCAAAAAGTGGTATATATTCTTTTGGAACAAAAAGGTGGTATATATTCTTTTGGCTATATACCCAGTAGTGAGATTGCTGAGTTGAACAGTAGTTCTGTTTTAAGTTCCTGGAGAAATTTCCAAACTGCTTTCCACAGTGGTTGACCTAATTTACATTCCCATGAATAGTGTAAAAGCATTCTTTTTTCTCCACAGCCTCTCCAGCATCTGTCATTTTTTTGGCTTTTTAGTAATAGTCATTCTGACTGGTGTGAGATGGTATCTCATTGTGGTTTTGATTTGCCTTTCTCCGATGATTAGTGATATTGAACATTTTTTATATGTTTATTGGTCACTTGTATGTCTTCTTTTGAGAGATGTCTGTTTGTGTCTTTTTTCCACAAAAAAAAAAATGGGCAAATATTTTAACAGACACTTTCTTAAAAGAAAAATACAAATGACCAACAAACTCATGAAAATGTGGCTCGTCCTCATTAGTTGAAATGCAAATCAAGATATTCCTACATATCCACTAGAGTGGCTATAAGTAAAAAGTCTGACAATATCAAGAGCTGACAAGGATGTGGAACAAGTAGAACTTGCTTACATTGCTAGTGAGACTGTGAAATGGCACAACTACTTTAGAAACCAGTTTGGCAGTTTCTTATAAAGTTAAACATACACCCACTATATGACCCATTCATTCCACTTCTAGATATTTACCCACAAGAAACAAAAATATATGTCCATACAAAGACTTGTACAAGAACATCCATAGCAGCTTTATTCATAATAGCAAAAGACTAATAACAACCCAAACATCTATCAACAGGAGAACAAATGAACAGACATTTGTACATCCATACGGTGAAACCCTACTCAGCAATAAAAAGGAACAAACTACTGAGGCAGGTAACACCATGGCACGAATGAATCTCGAAATATTTATGCTGAATGAAGGAAACCAGACAGCATAAAAATGTACACATGGTAGGATTTCATTTATGTGACATTTGAGTACACACAAAACTAATCAACAGTGACAGAAAGCAGATCAGTGGTTGCCTAGGGCCAGGGGTTGGAGTGGGGTTGGCTGCAAATGAAACATGGAACAAGAAAAATTAGAAGGACAATAGAAATGTTCTATATCTTGATTCTGGTGGTTACACATACTACATATGGATATATAAATTTGATGAAACTCTTAGAACTGGATGTTTAAAATTGGCACATTTACTTCATATCAATCATACCTCAGTAAAGCTGATTATGGAAACTGTTTTGTGAAAGGGCAGGAATTCAAACAACAAGGAGGAAGGTTAGGTGAATGGGATGTAGTAAGTTATGAGATCAGAGTAGGGGAAGGGGAAAAGGATGAGAGCTTCCAGTTCTGGCTGATAACCTGGCTCTGCCATTTGCCACTCTGAGAGCTGCAGCAGGTCTATGGCTTTGAGCAAGGAAGTTAACTCCTTTCACACTCAGTGTGAAATGCAACAATGAGGGTGGTGGATTTATTTTCCACAGTCATTTCTAGGGCTAAGAGTCAATGGCTCCTGGCTGCCCTCAGACTTGAAGGCATCCAGAGCTATCTATTGCTTTTTTTTTTTTTTATACTTTAACTTCCAGGGTACATGTGCATAACGTTCAGGTTTGTTACATATATATACTTGTGCCATGTGGGTGTGCTGCACCCATCAACTCATCAGCACCCATCAACTCATCATTTACATCAGGTATAACTCCCAATGCAATCCCTCCCCCCTCCCCCCTCCCCGTGACAGGCCCCAGTGTGTGATGTTCCCCTTCCTGAGTCCAAGTGATCTCATTGTTCAGTTCCCACCTGTGAGTGAGAATATGCGGTGTTTGGTTTTCTGTTCTTGCGATAGTTTGCGGAGAATGATGGTTTCCAGCTGCATCCATGTCCCTACAAAGGACGCAAACACATCCTTTTTTATGGCTGCATAGGATTCCATGGTGTATATGTGCCACATTTTCTTAATCCTGTCTGTCACTGATGGACATTTGGGTTGATTCCAAGTCTTTGCTATTGTGAATAGTG
>NW_012122598.1:4624023-4624736 GCF_000951035.1 Colobus angolensis palliatus
ACTGTAGCCTTGCAGTATAGTTTGAAGTCAGGTAGCGTGATGCCTCCAGCTTTGTTCTTTTGACTTAGGATTGTCTTGGAGATGCAGGCTCTTTTTTGGTTCCATATGAACTTTAAAGCAGTTTTTTCTAATTCTGTGAAGAAACTCATTGGTAGCTGATAGGGATGGCATTGAATCTATAAATTACCTTGGGCAGTATGGCCATTTTCACGATATTGATTCTTCCTATCCATGAGCATGGTATGTACTTCCATTTGTTTATGTCCTCTTTTACTGCACTGAGCAGCCACTCTGTTTTTCTATTGGAGATTTTAATTTATTGAGATTTAAATTAATTATTGGTAGGTAAGGACTTGTTATTGCTGTTTTTTAAAGTATTTCCTGACCGGTTTGTAGTTTTTTTCTTCCCCTTTTGCTGTCCTCCTTTTCATTTGTTGATTTTTTTTTTCATAGTGGTATGCTTTTATTTTATTTTTCTCATCTTTTGTGTGTCTACTATAGGTTTTATTCTTTGGAGGTTACCATGAGTTTATTTTTTTCTTTTTGTGTTATGTATCCATTAACAAATTAATGTAGCTATAGTTGTAATTCTTTGTCTTTTAACTTTTATCATAGAGATAAGTGATTTTAACCACCATTACAGTATTGTTATTCCTTTTGTTTGTTTGTTTGTTGTTTGTTGTTTGCTTTTTGGTTTTGGGTGGTTTTTTTTT
>NW_012122598.1:4625086-4663205 GCF_000951035.1 Colobus angolensis palliatus
CGCCCACCACCATGCCCAGCTAATTTTTTGTATTTTTAGTAGAGACGGGATTTCACCGTGTTAGCCAGGATGGTCTCAATCTCCTGACCTTGTGATCCGCTGACCTCAGCCTCCAAAAGTGCTGAGATTACAGGCATGAGCCACCACCACCCTCCCCCCGCCAGTATTGTTATTCTTAACTTGACTCTGCTTACCTTTATTGTGAGTTTTATACTTTTTTGTGTTTTTATGCTGCTAATAAGCATTCTTTTATTTCAACTTGAAAAACCTCGTTTAGCATTTCTTACAAGGCAGATTTACTGGTGATGAACTTACCCTCCCTCCCGCTCCCATTTGTGTGGAAATGTCTTTATCTCCATTTCTAAAGGACAACTTTACTAGGTATAGTATTATTGATTGGCAGATTTTTTTCCTTCAGCACTTTGAATATATGGTCTCACTCTCTTGTGACTTGTAAGGTTTCTGCTGAGAAATCTGCTGATTTTCTTATTGGGGCAGTGGTGAATAGTTCCCTTGGATGTGATGAGTTGTTTTCACTTTCAAAATCGTTTCTGTTTTTGACTTTTGACAATTTCATTAAAACGTGTCTCAGTGAAGACCTCTTGGCGCTCAACCTATTTGGAATTCTTTAAGCTTCATGCATCTGGATGTCCATTTCCTTTCCAGATTTGAGAAGTTTTCTGCCATTATTTATTTAAATAAGCTTTCTGTTCTTTCTCTTTTTCTGCTCCTTCTTTGACTCCCAGAATGTTTATATTGGTTCACTTGCTTTTGTCCAGTAAGTGTCATTGGCTTTCTGTACTCATTCTTATTTTTTTCTTTTTCTTCCTGTAACTGGATAATTTCAAATGATCTGTCTTTGAGGATGCTGATATTGTCCTTAGCTTGATCAAGTCAGATATTGGCTGTCTTTATTACATTTTTCTTTTCAGTCATGGTGATTTTCAGCTCTAGGATTTCTGGATTTTTTTTTAAATAGATTTTCTTCTGCTTTTTTTGAATTTTTCATTTTGTTCATGTTTTGTTTTTCTGATATTGTATAATTGTCTGTGTTCTCTTAATGGGTTTCCTTAAGATGATTATTTTGAATTTTTGTCAAGCTCTTTGTTGATTCTCTATTTATTCAGGGTCTTCACTGGAACTTTATTTTATTCTTTTTGTGGTATCATATTTCCTTGATCCTTTATTTTTCTTTTGGCCACACATTGCTGTCTTCACAATTGAAGGAACACTCACCTTCTCCAGTGTTTACTCTTTGGCTTCAGGAGAGATAGAACTTTACCAATGAGCCTAGATAGAGATTCCAAAGGTCTCTCAGAACTTTTCTGTGAATGTGCCCACCCTGCTTCACTTGTTCTTTCCTAGGGGCAAGTGTTAGGATTGTGTGCCTTTATCCTGTCAAGCCAGGTATCGTGATGAGCCTCCTCTTTCTTTTCCCTATGGCACTGTCCAAGCATGAACAAGGTTGAATGCCTTTTCTCAAACCAAAAGAGTCAAGCCAGCTATTAAGATATATACCTGCCACTGACATTCATGTACTGTCTGTGGGAGGTCAGGCAGGCTGTGCTCAGGGAAGTATGGGCACCATCCACAGTGTTGTAGGGGTTAATTAAGTGCTCACAGCTCCCGTTGGCTAGTTGGTGGGTTCCTCAGGCAAGTTATTCTTCAGATTTCTTGGGTGGGCCTTGTGGTGGAGTCTTCAGGCAAGTTAACAGGATCTGTAGCCACTGTTTTGAACTGCACACTGGTTGTTGTGCTCTCCCTCCCCTTCTTTTTGCTTCTTGCTGTCTCCAGACAATTTAACCATACAAATTCCCTCAGTATTCAAGGTGCAGAGAGATAGAAGTGAGCCTCCTGGGCCATATCATGCAAGGCTGAGGAAGCCAAGTGCTCATTTAACTCTAACTTTTCTCCATGGTAGAAATTGCAGGTTAAGGAGGGGGGCTTTTTTGGCATCAAGCTGTGCCATCTTGGTGGAGAGATGACATGGGTAAATTGAAACTGTTGTTTTTACCCTCTTTAATGTGTCCACTTTCAGGATTTTTGCTGGATTACAGTGCTGAAACCTTAGTTAGACTCTGGCTCCCACAAAAGTGTTCTCATCTATGGGTGATTGCCAAAACCAGTGTATCTGTAGGGGGATGAAAGCTGGAACCTCTTATTCTGCCATCTTATCTTGGTGATGTTACTCTTTAATGTTTCAAATGTTTGTTTTGCATCAATGTAAATGATCATGTGGTTGTTTTCATTCATTCTGTTAATGTAGTATATCACATTGGCTTTCATATGATGAATCATTCTTGCATTGCAGGAATACGTCACACTCCATCATGGTTTACAATCCTTTTATTATGCTACTGACTTTGATTTGCTACTATTTTGTTGTGAATTTTTGCATCAGTATTAATAAGGGATGTAAGAGTAGTTTTCTTTCTTTGTAGTGTGTTTGTATAGCTTTGTTAAATGGGTAATGTCCTCAGAGAATCAGTTCTTTCAATTTTTGGAAGAGTTTGAGAAGGACTGGTGTTAATTCTTCTTTAAATGTTAGGAATAATTCACCAATGAAGTCATATATGTCTAGGTCTTTCATTTGGGGGAGGTTTTTTATTTCTAATTAAATCATCTTACCACCTATTGTTCTATTTAGATTTTCTATTTATTCCTGATTCAGCCTTAGTAGCTTCTGTGTTTCTAAGAATTTAGTCATTTCATTTAGCCTAACCAATTTGCATATAGTTATTTATCATATTCTCTTACAATCATTTTTTATTTTTTTAAAACCAGTAGTAATGTCTCCACATTTATTTCTGATTTTATTGAGTCTTCTCTTTTTTCTTCATCAGTCTAGCTAAAGGTTGTCAATTTTGTTTATCTTTTTCAATAACTAACTTTTGGGTTATCCTGGAGAATGTTTCATGTACCATTGAAAAATAATGTGTATTCTGCTGTTGGATGGAGTGTTGTGCATATGTCTCTTCGGTCCTGTTGGCTCATGATGTTATGCAAGTACTCTCTTTTATTTCTCTCTTGGTGTTAACTTCATTATTGAAAGTGGTGTAGGGAAGTCTGAAGCTATTATCCCTTCAATTTTGTCAATGTTTGCTTCATATGGTTAGAGCTGTGATGTTTGGTATATATCTTTTTATACTTTTTACATATTCTTAGCTGCTACATTGACCATTTTTTAATATGTTGTTCTTTGTCACTTGTAAGAATTTTACTTAAGGCCAATTTGGTCTGACATTAGTGTATTTATTTTTGCTCTCTGTTGGTTACTATTAGCATGTAATATTTTTATCATTTTACTTTCCATGTATTTGTGTATTTAATCCAAAGTGAGTCTTTATAGATAGGATTTCTTTATGTTTTATATTTCTAAAGATGAGGTCTTACTGTGTTGTCCCAGCTGGAGTGCAGTGGCTATTCACAGGAATGATCACAGTGCACTACAGCCTCAAACTCCTAGCCTCAAGCAATCTTCCTGCTTTAGACTCCTGAGAGGCTGGAACTACAGGTATGCACTGCTGCACTCAACTGAGAGCACTTTTTATCCACTCTCCCAATCTCTGAAATTTTGGTAGAGAGTTTCATCAATGTACATTTAAAACAGTTATGGTAAGTAAAAACTTACTTTGCCATTTATTTCTTTTCTGCATGTCTTATAACTTTTTTGTCCCTTATTGCTTTCCCTTACTACCATTTTCTGTTTAGTTCTTCTTTTTTTTTTTTTGTAATGACACATTTTTATTTTCTTCTAATTGTCTTTTGTGTTTATTTTATAGATATTATCTCTGTGATTACCGTGGAGGTTACATATGACATTAAAAAGTTACAAGAGTCCACTTTAAATTAATAACAACTGAACATAAATTAGATACAGAATCTCTATTTATGTACATACCTGTTCCTCTGACACTTTGTTATTGATGTCACAAATTACATTGTATATATTGTATACCCACTAATGTAGGCTCACAATTATTTTATGTGTTTATCATTTGTTTTATAGAAATAAAAAAGCAGTATATTACAATATGGTAATAATGATGTTTTCTATATATGTGCAAGTGTTTACCTTTACCAGAGCTGTTTATATTGTCCTCTGGAATTGAGTTACTTCCTAGCATCATTTAGCATTTTTTGTAGGGCAGATCTAATGGTAATATACTTCCTCAGCTTTTGTTTATCTTAGAACGTCTTAATTTTTTCTTTATTTTTGAAGGAAAGTTTTGCTGCATATGGAATTCTATGTTAACGGTGTTTTTTATTGCAATACTTTAAGTATATATTCACTGCCTTCTTGCCTCCAAAGTTTCTTCTGAGAAATCAGCAAAAATCTTATTGAGGATCCCTTGTATATGACAAGTTACTTCTCTTGCTGATTTTAAGATTGTTTTTGGTGTTTTTCTTTTGATAGTTTGAGTATGTCTTGGTGTTGGTCTCTTTGGGTTTATCATACTTGGATATCATTGAGCTTGGATTTGTAAATTCATTTCATTCATTAAATTTGGGAAGGTTTTAGCCATAATTTCTTCAAAGTTTCTGCTCCTGTATCCCAGGTCTCTTCTTGAAAGCCCATAATACACATATTTGTCCATTTAATGGTGTCTCACAAGTCCTATAGTCGCTGCTTATTTTTCTTCATTTTCTTTATTCTCTTCAGGTTCAGTAACTTTCATTGTCCTAACTTCTGCTTTGTTGATTCTTCTGCCTGCTCAACTCTGCTCTTCAACTCCCTCTATTGAATTTCTATTTCAGTTATTGTATTTTTCAGCTATAGAATTTGGTTTGGTTTCTTTTTACATCTTCTATCTCTTTTTTTTAATTTTTTTTTTTTTTTTTTTTTTTTTCACCGTGTTAGCCAGGATGGTCTCAATCTCTTGACCTCGTGATCTGCCCACCTCGGCCTCCCAAAGTGCTGGGATTATAGGCGTGAACCTCCGCACCCGGCTCTTTTTTTAAATTTTAATTTTGTTTATCATTTTCTTGATTTTATTTCTATATTTATGTTTTTAGTTCTTCAACAATACTTAAGAAAGCTCTTTTAAAGTCTTTGTCACATAAGTGCAATGTCTGGACTTCCTTATGAATGTTTTCTGCCAGTTTATTTGTTCCTAAGAGTGGGCTGTGCCTTCTTGTTTTCTTGTATTCCCTGTTATTTCATTGTTGTTGAACACTGGGAATTTGAAAAAACAACCACTTCTGCCAGTCTTTGCAGACTGGATCTGTTCAGGTGCAGTTCTTAATGGATTACCTGAGCTCTATCCTAGCATAGGAATGATATGAAAAGCTAAGATCTTCTCAGGTGTTTTCTGACTATGCATTTTGCCTGGTCCTGTGTGTGGCTTTCTCAATTTCCCGTATACATAACTGTGTTTCAGTGTCTTAATTTTACAACTAGTCTCATCTTTGGAACTTTAGCTGGTCTATTTTTATGTATTGACTTGTAATCTCTTGCCCTAGCCTTCTACATGTCTGTTGCCTCCCTGCAATGTTTATGAGGAGTGCCTTCTGCAGTCCTATTCATTTATTTCTGCTTTTGTTGCCTGCGCTTTTACCAAGAAGTTACTACCCAGACCAGTGTCATGGAGATTTTACCCTATGTTTTCTTCTAGTAGTTTTATATTTTCAGGTCCTGCATTTAAGTCTTTAATCCATTTTGAGCTGATTTTTATGTGTGGTATGAGGTAAGGTTCCAATTTTATTCCCCTGCATGTGGATATTCTGTTGTTTCAATATCATATTAAAGAGACTGTCCTTTCTCTATTGTGTGTTCTTAGCAACTTTGTCAAACCAATTAACCATGGTTTGACCATGAATAAACATAAGTTTATTTCTGGGCACTCTATCCTGTTCTATTGTCCAATGTGTCTGTATTTATGCTGTTACCATGCAGTTTTGATTTTTATAGCTTTGTAATATATTTTGAAATCAGATAGTGTGAGACCTCCAGCTTTGTTCTTTTTTCTCAAGACTGTTTTGGCTATTTGCAATCTTTTGTGGTTCCAAATGAATTTTAGGAAATGCTTTTTCTATTTTTGTGAAATATAACTTTGGAATTTTCATAGAGATTGTCTTCAATCTGTAGGTTGCTTTAGGTAGTATGGACATTTTAACAATATTCTTTCAATACACAAACACAAGATATCCTTCCATCTGTGTGTTCTTCCATTTCTATTATCATTGTTTTTGTAGTTTTCAGGATACAGATCTTTCACATCTTTAGTGAACTTTAATCCTGAGTAAATTTTTGTGATGCTATTGTAAATGGTATTGCTTTCTTAATTTCTTTCTTAGTTTGTAGTATATAGAAACACAACTGAAACTCATATGTTGATTTTGTATCCTGTAAATTTACTGAATTTGTTTATCAACTCTAACAGTTTTTTGGTGGAATCTGTCAGGTTTTCTATTTACAGGATAAGATCATAAGCAAACAGAGACAATTTCATTTCTGTCTTTTTGACTTTATTGCCTTGTATTTTTTTGTTGTAATCCCATTTGTCTATTTTTACTTTCAAAGTTTTATCCATAAAATCTTTAACCAGACCAATGCCTTAAAGCATTTCTCCAACTTTTCTTATAGTAGTTTCATAGTTTCAGGTCTTACATTTAAGTCTAAAATACATTTCTATTTGATTTTTGTATATGGTAAGAGATAGGAGTCTAGTTTCATTCTTCTGCATATGGATATCCAGTTTTCCCAGTACCATTTATTGAAGAGGATACACTTTACCCATGGTATGTCTTTGGTGCCTTCATTGAAAGTCAGTTGACTGAAGGGAGTGAGCATGCTACCCAGCTAGGGAAACCATGCTTTTTCTACAGAACTGTGCAACCCACGAATTGGAAGATCCCACTTATAAGCCCATGCCACTGGGGACTAGGGTTCCAACATCAGAGCCATGCAGATTCTCAGCAGCATCTCAGCTAGAATCTGATTAAATTTCCAGTTAGAACTTAACTAGAGTTAAGTTCTAGGGAGTTTCTAGAACTCCCCTGCTGAGTTCCTGGAGAGACGGGTGACCAGCACCACAGCTGTGGCTGCCTGTTAAGCTGATTGAGCTCCTTGGGGGAGAGGCAACCGCCAGCACTGGAACTGATAGCTGCCTAACGCACTAAGCTCTATGGGCAGGGGAAGGGTGGGAGCCATCTCTATAGCTTGAGGCCACAAGTTTCCCCTGCTGGAGCCAGGGAGGCTGGATGACTTAGTCCCAAGAGATGTCCCCTACAGCCTAACACACTGGCTGTGTGTCAGACTGTGGCCAGAGTACCTCTTCAGGCCTGATGCTGACCCATCCCTCCTCACTGGGTGGGGCCTCCCTGCAGGAACTCCACCAACTTCATCCATGGGCTCAGGGACAGAACTCTGTTTTCTCTGGACCTGAGCCCCTAGGGGAAGGCATGGCCACAGTCTCTGTGGACCAGCAGACTTAGCCTTTCCTCCTGCTACTTCTGAGGAATCCAGGCAGCATAGATGAATGGGTTTCTGCCCAGTGAGGTGCATCTCCTCCATGAAGGGACAGAGTGCTTGGTTAAATGGATTCTGTTCCCTGTGCCACCCAACTGGGTGAGATCCTCCAACAGGAGTTGTCAGACACCCTATACAGGAGCAATTCTACTGACATCAGGTCAATGCGCCTTGAGATCAGAGATCGCAAAGGAAGAAATAAACACCCAACTTGGCTGTTCTCCAGCCTCCAGGAGTGGAAGAGAACCAGATGAATAGGGCCTGAAGTGAACCCCCAGCAAACCACAGCAGCTGAAGAGAAGATGGACCTGATTATTGAAAAAAAAACAAACAGAAAGCAACAACAACAGCATCAACCACAAAATAAACATACCAACAAAAACCCCAAGGGACAGCAGCTCCAAAAATCAAAACTTAGACAAACTCATGAAGAAGAGAAAGAATCAACAACAATAACAGCAACAACAACAACAACAACAACGAAACTGAAAACCCAAAATACCAAAGTGCCTCTTTTCCTCCAAATGATTGAACTCCTCTCCAGCAAGGGTGCAGAACTGGACAGAGGATGAGGTGGATCAATTGACAAAAGTAGGCTTCAGAAGATGGGTAATAACAAACTTCACTGAGCGAAAGAAGCCTGTTTTAACCCAATGCAAAGAAGCTAAGAAGGTAGATAAAGGGTTAGAGGAGCTGCTAACTAGAATAACCATTTTAGAGAGGAATATAAATGACCTGATGGAGCTGAAACACATGGCACAAGAACTTGGTGAAGCATACACAAGTATCAATAGCTGAATTGACCAAGTGGAAGAAAGGATATCAGAGTTTGAAGACCACCTTGCTAAAAAAGGGCATGCATACAAAATTAGAGAAAAAAGAATGAAAAGGAATGAACAAAACCTCAGAGAAATATGGGACTATATAAAGACTGAACCTATGATTGACTGGAGTACCTGAAGGAGGTGGGGAGAATGGAAACAAGCTGGAAAACACACTTCAGGATATTATCCAAGAGAAATTCCCTAACCTAGTAAGAACAACATTCAAATTCAGGAAATACAGAGAACACTACTAAGATACTTCATGAGAAGATCAACCCGAAGACACATAATCATCAGATTCTCCAAGGCCAAAATGAATGAAAAAGTGTTAAGGCAGCCAGAGAGAAAGGTCAGGTAACCTACAAAGGGAAGACCATCAGACTAACAGCAGATTTCTCAGCAGAAACCCTACAATCCAGAAGAGAGTGGGGGGCCAATATTCAACATTCTAAAAGAAAAGATTTTTCAACCCAAAGTTCCATATCCAGAAAAAATAAGCTTTTAAATGAAGGAGAAATAAAATATTTTCCAGACAAGCAAAGGCTAAGGGATTTTTTTCACCACCAGGCCTTCCTTGCAAGAGCTCCTGAAGGAATCACTAAATATGGAAAGGAAAAAAGGGAACCAGCCACTGCAAAAACACACCAAAATATAAAGACCAGTGACACCATGAAGAAACTGCATCAACTAGTATGCAAAATAACCAGCTAGGATCATGATGCCAGCATCAAATTCACATAACAATATTAACCTTAAATGTAAATGAACTAAATGCCCTAATTAAAAGACACAGACTGGCAATTTGGATAAAGAGTCAAGACCCATCAGTGTGCTGTATTCAGGAGACCCATCTCATGTGCAAAGCACAGGCTCAAAATAGAGGAATGGAGGAATATTTACCAAGCAAATGGAAAGCCAAAAAAGGAGGGGTTGCAATACTAGTCTCTGATAAAACAAACTTCCCAACAAAGATCAAAAAAGACAAAGAAGGACATTGCATAATGCTAAAGGGATCAATGCAACAAGAAGAGGTAACTGTCCTAAACATATATGCACCCAATAAACGAACACCCAGATTCATAAAGCAAGTTCTTAGAGACCTACAAAGAGACTTAGACTCCCACACAACAAAAGTGGGAGACTTTAACACCCCACTGTCAATGTTAGACGGATCAACAGAAAAATTAACGAGGATATTCCGGACTTGAACTCTGCTCTGGACCAAGCAGAACCAATAGACATCTAAAGAACTCTCCACCCCAAATCTGCAGAATATCCATTCTCAGTGCCACGTGGCACTTATTCTAGAATTGACCACATAATTGGAAGTAAAACACTACTCAGCAAATGCAAAACAATGGAAATCATAACAGTCTCTCAGACCACAGTGCAATCAAATTAGAACTCAGGATTAAGAAACTCACTCAAAACCACACAACTACATGGAAATGGAAAAACCTGTTCCTGAAAGATTCCTGGGTAAATAGCAAAATTAAGGCAAGAATCAAGTTCTTTGAAACCAATGAGAACAATGAGACAACGTACCAGAATCTCTGGGACACAGCTAAAGCAGTGTTAAAAGGGAAATTTATAGTACTAAATGCTCACATCAGAAAACTGGAAAACTTTGAAATCGACACCCTAACATTGCAATTCAAAGAGCTAGAGAAGCAAGAGCAAACAAATCCAAAAGCTATCAGAAGACAAGAAATAACTAAGATCAGAGCAGAACTGAAGGAGATAGAGACACAAAAAACCCTCCAAAAATCAATGAATCTAGGAACTGGTTTTTGAAAACATTAACAAAATAAACTGCTAGCTAGACTAATAAAGAAGAAAAGAGAGAAGAATCAGATAGGCACAATGAAAAATGATAAAGGGGATATCACCACTGACCCCACAGAAATATAAACTATCCTCAGAGAATACCATAAACACCTCTCCACAGATAAACTAGAAAATCTAGAAGAAATTGATAAATTCCTCGACACATACACCTTCCCAAGACTAAACCCGGAAGAAGTCGAATTCTTGAATAGACCAATAACAAGTTCTGAAATTGAAGCAGTAATTAATAGCCTACCAACCAAAAAAAAAAAGCCAAGAAGCAGATAGATTCACAGCCGAAATCTACAAGAAGTACAGAGGAGTTGGTACCATTTCTTCTGAAACTATTCCAAAAAATTGAAAAGGATGCTAATTCATTTTGTGAGGCCAGCATCATCCTGATACCCACACCTGGCAGAGACACAACAAAAAAAGGAAACTTCAGGCTGATATTCCTGATGAACATCGATGCAAAAATCCTCAATAAAATACTGGCAAACTAAGTCGAGCAGCACATCAAAAAACTTATCTACCACAATCAAGGCGACTTCATCCTTGGGATGCAAGACTGGTTCAACATAGGCAAATCAATAAACGTAATCCATCACATAAACAGAACCAAAGACCAAAACCACATGATTATCTCAATAGATACAGAAAAGTCCTTTTATAAAATTTCACATCCCTTCATGTTAAAGCTGTCAACAAACTAGATATTGATGGAACATATCTCAAGATAATAATTTATAGATATATTATTCCCATCAAACTACCATTCACATTCTTCACAGAATTAGACAAACCCACAGTCAATATCATATTGAATGGGCAAAAGCTGGAAGCATTTCCTTTGAAAACTGGCGCAAGACAAGGATGCCCTCTCTCACCACTTTTTTTCAACATAGTATTGGAAGTTCTGGCCAGGGCAATCAGGCAAGAGAAAGAAATAAAGGATATTCAAATAGGAAGAGAGGAAGTCAAACTGTCTCTATTGCAGATGACATGATTGTATATTTAGAGACAATGGGATCATTGTCTCAGCCACAAAATTCCTTAAGCTGATAAGCAAGTTCAGCAAAGTCTCAGGATACAAAATCAAAGTGCAAAAATTACATGCATTCCTATACATCAACAATAGACAAGCAGAAAGCCAAGTCATGAATGAATTCCCAATCACACTTGTTACAAACAGAATAAAATACCTAAGAATACAGCTAACAAGGGATGTGAAGGACCTTGAGGACTTCTTCAAGGAGAACTACAAACCACTGCTCAACGAAATAAGAGAGGACACAAACAAATGGAAAAACACTCCATGCTCGTGGATAGGAAGAATCAATATAATGGACATGGCCATACTACCCACATTAATTTGTAGATTTAATTCTATTACCATCAAACTACCATTGACATTCTTCACATAATTAGAAAAAAACTACTTTAAAGTTCATATAGAACCAAAGAAGAGCCCATATAGCCAAGACAGTTCTAAGCAAAAAGAACAAAGCTGGAGGCATCACACTACCTGACTTTAAACTATGATACAAGGCTACAGTAACCAAAACAGCATGGTACTGGTACCAAGACAGACAGACCAATGGAACAGAACAGAGACCTTAGAAATAACATCACACATCTACAATCATCCGTTCTTCAATGAACCTGACAGAAATAAGCAACAGGGAAAGGATTTTCTATTCAATAAATGTGCTGGCAGAACTGGCTAGCCATATGCAAAAAGCAGAAACCATACCCCTTCCTTACACCTTATACAAAAATTAACTCAAGATGGAATAAAGACTCAAATGTAAATCTCAAAGCCATGAAAACCTTAGGAAAAAACCTAGGCAATAACATTCAGGACATAGGCATGGGCAAAGACTTCATGACATAAACACTAAAAGCAATTGCAACAAAAGCCAGAATTGACAAACGGGATCTAATGAAACTAAAGAGCTTCTTCACAACAAAAGAAACTATCATCAGAGTGAACAGTCAAACTACAGAATGGGAGAACATTTTTGCAATCTACCCACCTGACCAAGTCTAATATCTGGAATCTATGAGGAACTTAAACAAATTTACAAGATTAAAACAATGTCATCAAAATGTGGGCAAAGTATATGAACAGATACTATTCAAAAGAAGACATTTATGTGGCCAACAAACATATAGAAAAAAAGCTCAACATCACTGATCATCAGAGAAATGCAAATCAAAACCACAATAAGATACCATCTCATGCCAGTCAGAATGGTGATTATTAAAAAGTCAATAAACAACAGATGTTGGTGAGGCTGTGGAGAAATAGGAATGCTTTTACATTATTGGTGGGAATGTAAATTAGTTCAACCATTGTGGAAGACAGTGTGGCAATTCCTCAAGGACCTAGAACCAGACATACCATTTGACCCAGCAATTTCATTACTGGATATATACCCAAAGGAACACAAATCATTCTGTTATAAAGACACATGCACACATATGTTTATTGCAGTGCTATTCACAATAGCAATAACATAGAACCAACCAAAATGCCCATCAATGTTAAAGTGGATAAAGAAAATGTGGTATATATACACCATAGCATACTACGCAGCCATAAAAAGGGATTATTTCCTTTGCAGGGACGTGGATGAAGCTGGAGGCCATCTTCCTCAGTAAACTAACATAGGAACAGAAAACCAAGCACCTCATGTTCTCACTCATAAGTGAAAGTTGAGCAATGAGAACACATGGACACAGGGAAGGGAACAGCATACTCTGGGGCCTGTTGTGGGGTGTGGGATGAGGGGAGGGAACTTAGAGGATGGGTCAATGGGTGCAGCAAACCACCATGGTACACGTATACCTATGTAACAAACCTGCACGTTATGCACGTGTCCCGGAACTTAAAGTAAAATAAAAAGAAAATCAGTTGGCTGTAAAATATGTGGATTTACTTCTGGGTCCTTTGTTCTGTACTCTTGGTATATGTGTCTGTTTTTATGTCAGTATTATGCTGCTTTGGTTACTGTTGCTTAGTAGTATATTTTGAAATTATTTTAGTGCCTGCAGCTTTGTTCTTTTTGTGCAAGATTGTTTTGCTTATTCAGGGTGTTGTGTATTTCTATTCACACTTTATAATTATTTTATCTTTCTATGAAGAATGTAATTTGTATTGTGATTGGAAATGCATTGAGATTGTGTATTGCTTTGAGTAGTACAGGCATTTTAGCAGTATTAATTCTTCCAACCCATTACCATGGGATGTCTTTCCATTGTTTGTGTGTGTGTGTGTGTGTGCCCTTTTTAATTTCTTTCATCAGTTTTATAATTTACAGAAATATTTTACCTCTTTGAGTAAATCTATTCCTAAAAATTTTTTTGTATCTATTGTAAATGGGATTTGTAGAAATTTCTTTTTCAGATTGTTTATTGTTGGCATATAGATATGTTACTGACATTCATGTGTTGATTTTGTATCTTGCAACTTTACTGAATTTGAAAGATTGGTGACATCTTTAGGCTTTCCTAATTATGTATGATCATGTCATCTGCAAATAGGACAATTTGAGTTCTTTCTCTTTGTTGCTTTATATTTCTTCCTTTTGCCTTATTGCTGTGGGTAAAACTTCTAGTAAAATCTTGGTCAAAATAGTGAAAGTGGACATCCTGGTTTTGTTGCAGATCTTAAAGGAAACACTTTCCTTTAGTTTAGTAGGAATGGTACCAGCTCTTCTTTGTACCTCTGCTAGAATTCAGCTGTGAATCCTGGTCCTGGGTTGTTTTTTTTTTGTTTTGTTTGGTTTGGTTTTTTTTTTTTTTTTTTGGTTGGTAGGTTATTTATTACTGCCACAATTTCAGAACTCATTATTGGTCTATTCAGGGATTTACTTTCTTCCTGGTTCAGTCCTGGGAGGGTGTATGTGCCCAGGAAAATATCCATTTCTTCTTTATTTTTTAGTTTGTGTGTATAGAGGTATTTATTTATAGTATTCTCTGATGGTTGGTTGTATTTCTGTGTGGTCAGTGGTATTATTTGCCTTATCTTCTGATTGTGTTTACTTGATAATCTCTCTTTTCTTCTTTATTAGTCTAGGTGGCACTCTGTTTTATTATTTAAAAAAAAATCCAGCTTCTGGATTTGTTTTTTGAAGGTTTTTTTTGTGTGTGTCTCTATCTCTTTCAGTTCTACTCTGATCTTGCATATTTCTTATCTGCTATTAAATTTGGCATATGTTTGTTCTTGGTTCTCTAGTTATTTTTGTTGTGATGTTAGGTTGCTAACTTGAGGTCTTTCTAGCATTTTGATGTGTCATTTAGTGCTATAAATTTCCCTCTTAACGCTGCTTTAGCTGCATCCCAGAGGTTCTGGTACATTTTATCTTTGTTCTCATTTGTTTAAAGAACTTCTTGATTTCTGTCTGCAGGTCTGACTGGCAGACCCTGGCCAAGCAATGGATGAAAAAATTTATGCAGACACAGGTTTTTTGCCTGGCCAAGTGGCTAGGGGACCAGACCACGCACAGATACTGAGGAGGGTGCCATAAAGAGTCCCAGCAGCTGCAGCCCTGATAAGCCAGTGCTGCAGGGATTTATCTAGTATAGATTTAATGACAAAGACTTTGAGTCAACACACTTGTGGGTAATTAACATGGTCAGCTCCCCGGAGAGAGAACTGCTGCACGCAAATGATTAAAGTCCAGGTTCCAAGGCCTAAGTAAACTAACTTATCTAGATCAATTCTCTAAGGCTCCAGATAAGAGAATTTGGTTGCCTTCAGTCAAATTATCTTTCAAAGGTTTAAAGTCCCGGCCTTCCAATAAGGTTTGTGTTTTTCCTATAATTTCTCCCACCACCCTGAATGATGTCCTATATCTTCCCCTTTTCTTTCTTTCTTTTTTTTTTTTTTTTGCATCAGGTTTTATTGATTGAAGTGTGCAGATGTGTGCAGCAACAGGTTTGTCCGGCACAGCAGTTATAACTCATATTCCAGCTTTGCATCCTACAATTTTCAAGTAACATAAGACAAACATGAGTATAATTAGCAACATTCCTTTCAAATCAAGGAGTGACCCCCAGAAGTAGGGGTCTATCCAGGAGAGATGTTCTTGCACACCCTTCCATTTGACTGTTTTTTGAGTGTATAGATCTATGGCATTTAGGGATTCTAGAATTTTAGTTTTAAGTTGCTTTACATCTGCTGTTAAATTACCATGAAAGGTTCCCGAGAGGTGTTGTTTCACCTCATCTCAACTATGTATTGATTGATTCCAAGGTAGAGAGGTGACACAGATGTGCTTAAGCTCCCAGTCACAGTTTAATTGCTGTCGGAATGCCAGTGTATCTTGTCGCTCCCCCACATATTTCAAGGCACATATTTCGAGGGCTTTCAGACGTGCAAGAATCTTTTGATCTATATATACCCTGCTGTAAGAGACATTCATTAGACACATTCCTGGCCAAATTATTTACAAAAGTAGCTGTTTGTAGTGATTCAGTAATAGATACTACAGCAACACTAGCAATTGCTGGGATGACTATGGCAGAGACTATAAAGGCTATAAGTGTAACTATGAATCTTTTGTGTCTGACCTGGGACAGGGCACTTTCTAAGGTGGTAAGAGCAGAGGAGCCTTGCCAATCGTGTGTCAAATTGACTGGTAGGAATGCCTTAGATTGTCTCCTTAATACCATGACACTTGTAATTTAAATTAGGTATATTGTAACTAGTGATACAAGAGGCGAACTAAGCCTGTCCCTGCACTCAGGTCACAAACGTGGAGTTTTGGGATGTAATGGAAATATTGGTTCCCATAAGGAAAACATGTGGATGGATAGTGCAAATCAGGTACTGATCAGTGTGATTATGAAAAATGGTCATAGTGTAATTGTGACTGGAATTATGATATGTCCCATGCCAGGTTTTAAAGGAGGTGCTAAGATGTCCCAGGCACCATAAAGTGTCTTGGGGTGGCATGGACTCTAGTTGGGATCTGGGATACCCCATCCCCCTATTGACCCAAATTATAGGGGAGCAGGCCATGGCTACGAAACTGTCAATGATGCCATGGTAGATGGGGACATCAATATGATCACCCTGAAAGGGCTGTGGGAGCTCCAGTTAAAGACGTTATAATTGCCTAACTGGAGGCTACGGACTTGTGCCCCGTGATAGACCTCCCAGCCAAGTGGAATCCATTACTTTCTTGGCTTCGCTCTTTAGCACAGGGAGGAATGCTGGGGAAAGTGGCATTGGTGGCATTGCCCAGTTTGAGGCTACCTACAACTAAGACTGTTAAGGTTTTTCCTTTGCCATGATGTAGCCATAATTGTGTTTGGGCAGGTACACCATAAGGGTTAGAACTTTTATAACTTACACACAGTAGGAGGATAGTGGAGTGATATGTAGTGTTACCTGGCACCTTAGTCCAATGTGTGCCATTAATGAGGGACCCCACTGGGGGTAGATCTATTCCTCCTAGCCAAGCAGTTACATTATTAGAGGCTAGGAAGCGGGTGTCTGCCCAGGTGATGGGGCAGAAGAAAGGTGGATGCAAGATATGAGCCCAATAGAGTGTAGCAGGTACAGGTTGCAGACAAAGCAAGAGCATAAAAAGGATTAATACCCTATGCGAGTTGTAGTATACAACAGAGAGCATAGCAAGGAACAAATTATCTGGAGTAAATGGTGTCTTGTGTCCAGAACAGGATTCGCTCAGCCTCCAGAGTTGTCTTTTTCAGCATCCCCCAGGTAATGTCCAGGGCTTGTGTCGTCCAAGGAAGCTGCATCGTCTGGGGCTGCAGTTCCTGCACGGTCATTTTCTTCATTTCTGGTACTGGGTTGGGTCCTAGCCACACCATGGTATGGTTTGATGCATCATACTGGAATCCAAAGAGGACCTGAGGGGGTGTGAACACAAGCATATCCTCTTCCCCACATTAACAAATTATTTGGACCACACCATACATTACTGTTAACATCTTTCCATAAAACTGTGGGTTTTATGTCTTGAGAAGTTTTAGCAAAGTGCTTTTCTACAGCTGATTGAAATTCATCATTTAAATTTAAGAAATTAAGGGTAAATAAGGCTTGTGCTAGTGGTGTTGCAGGGTCCTTACTCATATTCCCCCTTTTTTGTTTTTTGAGCATATTTTTAAGGGTGGCATGGGTACATTGTACTATGGCCTGTCCTTGGGGCTTATACAGGATGCTTGTGGAATGTTGGATGTTCCATGTGTGACAAAATTATTGAAATTGTGAGCTGGCATAAGCCATACCATTCTCAGTTTTAATTTTTGTGGGCTGCCCCATAAAGGCAAAAGTTAAAAGAAGATGTTTAATGACATGTCAAGTGGACTCTCCAGAAAAGGCATGAGTGCTAATTAAGTGAGAATTGGTATCAACAGAACATGTACATATCTTAGTTTTCCAAATTCGGGGATGTGTGTAACATGTTTGCCATAACTGATTAGGTTCTAGTCCTCTAGGGTTAACACCTCTTGAAGGAGGGGACATGCCTGTGAGCTAGCAATCTGAGCATTGCAGGATAATTTATTTAGCAAGTCTCTGGGTAAGTTGAAATTGTTACGTTTCTCCAATTTTGGTGGAAAAGTTGATGCAATCGGGTGGCTTGATCAAACAGTAATGTCATAACTTGTAGGTCTGCTTGATCATTGCCATAAGCCAATGGGCTAGGCAGTGAGCTGTGGGCTCGAATATGTGTGATAAAAGCAGGATGTGTACATTAATCTAGCAGTTGCTGAAGTTGAAGAAAAAGTGCACACAGTGTGGGCTCCAGAGTGGACTTCATGAGGGCTGTTTCAAGGTTCTGCAGTAAATAAACAGAATAAGCAGAGTCACTAACAGTATTGATGGGCTGAGCAGAAAAAGTTTCCAGGGCTCCCACTTCAGGTCTCTGAGTGCTAGTAAATCCAGAATAAGTGAGGGAATTATGCGGTCTCCACCAAACAGCCACTTTTCTATGTTTACCAGAGCCATGTAAACAGTGTTAAAGCGTTAGGTATGGGGGAGTGAAATATTTTGGTAGGCAAAACCACAGAAGTATGAGATAAGAACTGAAGTAGTTTATCAGCAGGAAGGGCATTCACTATATGGCCTGTGTAATCAGAAAGTGCTATTTGCAGGTCTAAAGATAAGGGCAATACTGCTTCTTATTGCTTCTAATTGCTTTTTACTTAAAGGAATTCTGATGACATCAGGGTCATAACCTAGCAACTGATTGCATCATCTGCCACCTGAATAGATGACTTTACTAACTAGTTGGATATAGGGAGAGGGTGATTTAGTCCTGGTATGTGAGCAAAAAACCCATTCTAGAAAGCTCAGCCCTGGGGGCATCTGTCCTGTTAACCCTGTTGGGGAATGTTTAGTGGGAAAAACAAACAACTGAACTGAGTATTGTGGATCTTATGTGATCTAGTTGCCTCTGAGAAATAACTTGCTCTATTTCTTCTATTTCCCTTTTTGCTGCAGGAGTTAAATACCTTGGAGAGTCTAGGGCAGCATCACCCTTTAAGATAGAACACAAGTTTTGTAACTTATCAGTAGTTTTGCCCAAGGTGGGGTGAAGTCAGTTAATATCGCCTAGTAATTTCTGATTATCATTTAAGATGTGCAAGTTGCTAGGATTTAATTTAACCTTTTGAGTTCTTACTGACCAGGAAGTTAGTGTGTACCTGAGATATTTCCAAGGAGAGAACATTTGTACTTTTTCAGGTGCTATGATTAAACCTCTTAACTGTGCATTCTTTATGACAGAGGCATATAAACTTAAAAGTACTGGCTCATTGGGGCTGCTAGTAGAATATCATCCATAAAATGAATAATTGTGCAATTAGGAAATTATTTTCTATTGGGGACAAAGCTTGATTTACATGATACTGACACATGGTAGGACTGTTCAGCATTCCTTGAGGAAGCACTTTCCAATGAAATTGGTGAGCTAGCCTTTCATTATTGATAGCTGGTATTGTAAACGCAAATTTTTCTCTGTCCTGTTCTGGAAAGGGAGTAGTATAAGAACAGTCTTTTAAGGCAATAACAACTATAGGCCAATCTTGAAGAATCACCATGGGGGAAGGGAGACCCTGTTGAAGGGGTCCCATGGGTTGCAAATTAGCATTGATAACCCACAGGTCATGCAAAAGTCTCCATTTACCAGACTTTTGGGAAATGACGAAAATGGGTGAATTCCAAGGGCTGTTTGATTGTTCTATATGGCTGGCTTTTAATTGCTCAACTAATTCATGGGCTCTTTGTAATTTCTCTCCCTTTAAAAGCCACTGTTCTATCCAAATTGGATCTTGAGAGAGCCATGTCAGGTAGGGGAGGGATAATAACAGTGGCCATTATTAGAAAGGGGTCTGCAGAGTGACTCCCGCATTGGGCTAATAGGTCCCGTTCCCCAAAGATTAACAGGGATGGGCATATTAGAGGTTGTATAACTGCCTTTCTTCCCTCTGAATTGCAACATGTTAGGGGGCACGTGCTCTGCTTGGCAGTGTGTGCTTCCCCAACACTGACAATTTTTTGTTTCTGAGTGACCCAAGGCCAAGTTTCTGTTCAGTTTTGATAACTAATTATTGAAACGCCCACCCCTGTGTCCAATAAGCCAGTAAAATTTTTATTTCCAAATGTTAAGGTAATCATGGGTCTCTGATCAGTGATTAATTGGTTCAAATATACTCCTGTGGCTCCCGTGCTTCCAAAACTTCCCTTTCCCCTTTCTTTTCCCTGGGCATTGGGGACCCAGTATGGTAAGAGTAGTAACTGAGCTATCTTTGATCCAGGGGGAAGAATATGCAGACCTTTACATTCCGTCATAACTGATATCTCACCTTGATAATCACTACCCTGGTGAGCACATTAATTCCTTTATGGGATAGGTGTGATCGCCCTAGGACTAATCCCACAGTTCCCAGAGGCAGTGGGCCCGAGATCCCGGTTGCAACCCTTTTAAGGTCATCTTCTTTTAGCCGTAGTTCTTTGGGGCAGAGTAAGTCCAGTCCTGTGCTCTCAGTGGTGGCAGCTCTGAGAGAGAGGACTGTGGGCTTTTCATCTGACAGAGGAAAACCACTGGCATTGCCCCAATTTGGAGCAGAGCCTGGGGCCAGTCCCTCATGAAGTTTCCTGCCTGATTACTTATGGGGTTGCTGTTTTTATCAATTTGGACCTGCATTGATTTGCCCAATGTTTCCCCTTTTTATATCAGGGGCGTATGGAAGGGAGTTCTTTTCCTGAATTAACTTTAGTCTCTATTATTGGGGCATTCCCGCTTCATATGACCTGGCTCTCCACATAGAAAACAATTTGGGTTTCTCTGCTTTTTCACTTTAGGAGGCCTTAATGCCATAGCCAGTATTTTGGCTTTGTGTGTTTCAGTCCCCACCAGTTGGCGTGCTCATATAAGTTCCCCGACTGTGGCTGCCTGTCCTCTGATTGCCTGCATTGCTTGCTGGCAGTCAATGTTAGCATTTTCATAAACCAATTGCAATAATAATATATCAGTGGCCTGGGCATGACTAATTCATCTCTTAATTGCCTGGGTTAACCAAATGATAAATTCAACAAATGGCTCCTGTGGCCCTTGTCGAACATTTACAAAAAAATGCCTGTTGAACTCCACTTTTGGGAATTCAGTCCCAAGCCCTGGGATCACACAAAGACACTTGTGTGTAGACCGGGGGATCACAATTTAGTTGTTGTTGTTCATCAGCATGGGGACGCCTCCCCTGGAGCATAGCAGTGGTTGTGTCTTGCCCAGCCACTTGATTCTGTTGGCTTGTTGTTCGCACAATTCATCATATTCTGCCCTACCGAGGAGGTATTGACTGGGCTCCCAAGTTGTTTTAGCTAGCACTGACTAGTCCCATGGGCTCATACAGAAGTTGTCTGCCATCACCTCAATTATTCCTTTCGTAAATGGTCTAGCGACTCTGCTTGCTTTAATGCTTTTTTAAAATCTTTTTATAAATGTTAAAACAAATGGGTTCATACACCTTTTTGCCTTGTCAATTTTGTATTAACAGGCAAGCCAAGAGCTCCCCTTCTAATGCCACTTGCCTACGACAGGGTCCCATAGCTGTAGTGTATCCCTTGTCTTTTTTCCAATTTATTGGAGGAGGGGGCTCAGGCAAAACTTCCATTTCCTCTTTGTTATTTTTGCCCAGAAACGGCAAGGCTGAGGGAGATGGAGGTGGAAAGGTAGGTGATGGTTCCTCTTCCCTCCCCCTTTTAGGCTCTTCTGTGTATAGCGGGACCAAAGCAGCCCTTACTAAAGCCCATACCATTAGAGATGTGACTGGGACCCATTGCCCTTGTGCATGATGTTCTTGAAGATTTCTCTTCACTTGTTCCAAGAGCTCTACATCTAGCGTACCTTCTTCCGGGAACCATGGGTTATGGGAAACAACAGTTTGCATTAGGTCCCTTAATTGAGCCTGTGAAACCGAGGCTCCACTAGCTTTAAGCAGCTGTTTCAATACTTCTATATACTGTTGCTGTTGAGCTGATAACTGTTGTCCCATGATGAAACCCTAGCCTGAACAATTTCCTCAAACTTGCCAATCCCAAGCAGGCACCAATGACTTACTGACTGTGCAGTCTCTTCACCTTTGTTTTCAACGGTTCCATTGTGATCCATTGCAGTTATTTCTCACATAGGGCAACAGCTGCTGGGTCTGACCAGCAGACCCTGGCAGAGCGACAGATGAAAAAATGTATGTAGACACAGGTTTTTTGCCTGGCTGCATGGCTAGGGGACTGGAGTGCCCACCAAGGAGGGCACCATAAAGAGTCCCAGCAGCCACGGTCCTGACAAGCCAGTGCTGCAGGCATTTATTTAGTACAGATTTAATGACACAGGCTTTGAGTCAACACACTTGTGGGTAATTAACATGGCCGCCCCCCTGGAGAGAGCAGTCCTGCACACAAATGATTAAAGACCAGGTTCTGAGGCCTAAGTAAACTAACTTATCTAGATCAATTCCTTTACACTTCCTTTTTTTCTATGTTTTACTCTCAGGCTCCGCATAAGAGAATTTGGCTGCCTTCAGCCAAATTATCTTTCAAAGCTTTTGTAAAACCTCCTGGCCTTCCATGAAGGTTTGTGTTTTTCCTATAATTTCTCCCACCCCCATGACCAATCTCCTACATCTGCCTTAATTTCATTATGTACCCAAGAGTCGTTTGGGAGCACATTGTTCAGTTTCGATGCAGTTGTTTGGTTGTATTGGGGAGTTTATTACATATTAACTTACACAATCACAAGGTCCCACAGTCTGCAAGCTGAGGAGGAAGGAGAGAGAGTCCGAGTCCCAAAACAGAAGAACTTGGAGTCCAAGTTCAAGGGTAGGAAGCATCCAGCATGGGAGAAAGATGTAGGCTGGGAGGCTAGGCCAGTCTCTCCTTTTCACATTTTTCTGCCTGCTTTATATTTATTGGCAGGTGATTAGATTGTGCCCACCAGATTAAGGGTGTATCTGCCTTCCCCAGCCCACTAACTCAAATGTTAACTTCTTTTGGCAACACCATCACAGACACACCCAGAATCAATACTTTGTATCCTTCAGTCCAACCAAGTTGACACTCAGTAATAACTGTCACAGTGGTTTTGAGTGAATTTCTTAATCTTGTGTTCTAATTTGATTGTCCTGTGCTCTGGAAGACTATTATGAATTCTGTTCTTTTGCATTTGCCGAGGAGTGTTTTACTTCCAATTATGCGATCAATTTTAGAGTAAGTACCATTTGGCGATGAGAAGAATGTATATTCTGTTGTTTTGGAGTGGAAAGTTCTTAGATATCTATCAGGTCCACTTGATCCAGAGCTGAGTTTAAGTCCTGAATGTCTGTTAATCTTCTATCGCAATGATCTGTCTAATATTGTCAGTGGGATGTTAAAGTCTTTCACTATTATTGTGTGGGAGTCTAAGCCTTTTGAAAGTCTCTGAAAACTTGCTTTATGAATCTGGGTGCTATTGTATTGGTTGCATATATATTTAGGTAGTTAACTCTTCTTGTTGAATTGAACCCTTTACCATTATGTAATGCCCTCTTTTGTCTTTTTTGATCTTTGTTGGTTTAAAGTTTGGTTTTTCAGAAACTAGGATTGCAACCCCTGCTTTTTTCTGCTTTTCATTTGTTTGGTAAATTTCTTCCTTCCCTTTATTTTTAGCATATTTTTGTCTTTGCATGTAGGATGGGTCTTTTGAAGACAGCATACCAATAGGTCTTTGTTCTTTATCCAGCTTGTCATTCTGTGTCTTTTAATTGGGGCATTTAGCCATTTACATTTAAGGTTCGTGTTGTTGTATATGGATTTGATTTTTTTCATCATGATGCTAGCTGTTTATTTTGCAAACTTGTTTATGTGATTACTTCATTGTGTCACTGGTCTGTGTACTTAAGTATGTTTTTTTAGTGACTGATGACAGTTTTTCCTTTCCATATTTAGTGCTTCCTTCAGGAGTTCTTGCAGGGGAGGTCTGGTGGTAACAAATTCCCTCAGCATCTGCTTGTCTGAAAAGGATTTTATTTCTCTTTTGCTTATGAAGCTTAGTTTGGCCAGACATGAATTTGGGGGTTGGAAATTCTTTTCTTTAAGAATGTTGACTATTGGTCCCCAATTTCTTCTGGCTTGTAGGGTTTTTCACTGAGCGGTCTGCTTTTAGTCTCATGGGCTTCCCCTTGTATGTGACATGGCCTTTCTCTCTGGCTACCCTTAACATTTTTTCTCTCATTTCGACCTTGGGTAATCTGATGATCATGCATTGGGGATGATCTCATGGAATATCTTACTGGGTTTCTCTGCATTTCTTGAATTTGAATGTTGGCCTGTCTAGCTAGTTTGGGGAAGTTCTCTTAGATGATATCCTCAAGTATGTTTTCCAATTTGGTTCCATTCTCCCAGTTTCTTTCAGGTACCCAAATCAGTCATAGATTCGGTGTCTTTACGTAATTCCATATTTCTCAGAGGTTTTGTTCATTCCTTTTCATTCTTTTATCTGTATTGTCATCTTCCTTGCTTATTTCAGAAAGATAGTCTTCCAACTCTGACATTCTTTCCTCTGTTTGGTCTACTTTGCCATTAATACTTGTGATTGTATTGTGAAGTTCTTGTAGTATATTTTTCAGGTCTAACATATCAGTTATTTTCCTCTCTAAACTGGCTATTTTGGCTGTCAGCTCCTGTATTGTTTTATCATGATTCTTAGCTTCTTTTCATTGGGTTACAACATGCTCCTTTAGCTCAGCGAAGTTCATTATTACCCACCTTCTGAAGCCTACTTCTGTCATTTCAGCTGTCTCAGCCTCAGCCCAGTTCTGAGCCCTTGGTGGAGAGGTGTTGTGGTCATTTGTAGGAACAGGGGCACTCTGGATTTTTGAGTTTTTAGCATTTTTTTGTTCTTTCTCATCTTTGTGGGCTTATCTACCTTTGATTTTGGAGGTTGCTAACCTTTGGATGGAGTTTTTGTGGTTTTTTTATTGTTGTTTTCTCTTTGTTTTTCTTCTGACAGTCTGGCCTCTGTTCCATAGGGCTGCTGCAGTTTGCTGAGGGTCTTCTCTAGACCCTAGTTGCCTCAGTTTTTCTCATACCTGAAGGTATCACTAGTGAAGACTGCAAAACAGAAAAGATGGCGGTCAGCCTATTTCTCTGGAAGCTCCATTTCTCTGGAAGCTCCATTCCAGCGCAGTACTGACCTTTTGCCAGCCTGAACATGCCTGTAGGAGGTGACTGGAGACCCGTTTGGTGGTCTCTCCCAGTCAGGAGGAATAAGATCAGGCACCCACTTAAAGAACCATTCTGGCTGCATTTTGGTAGAGCAGCTATGCTGTGTTGGTTATCCCTTCAGCCCCTGATCAGTTTGGGCTTTTCATGGCCCACAGACTGGACCAACTGATAAGCCCAAACAGCCAAGTTGGCAGCCTGCCTCGCCCCTCAGGCATTCCATCCCAGGGAAAGGAGGGGGTAGGGGTGGCTAGAGGTTCCAACTGGAGGACACACCTCAGAAGGAGGAGTGGATCAGGGTCCCACTTAAAGAAGCAGTCTGGTTGTGCCTCAACAGAACAGCTGTGTCATAGTGGGGAACCACGTCTGCCCCTGTGCGCTTGGACTCTCCAAAGCTAGCAGACTGGAACAGCTGAGTGACCAACCAACCCAGGTGGTGGCCCTCCTCTCTCCCGGGCACTCTATCCCAGGGAGAGATCAGAGCTCTGCCCCTAATAGGTGCCAGCAGGCATGGCTGAAAGGTCCTGCTGGGAGGTTCTGCCCAGTGAGAAGGAATGGATCAGTGCCCTGCTTAAAGAAGCAGTTTGGCTACAATCTGGGAAAGCCACTATGTTGCACTACTCAGGGGACCCTTCCTCATCTCGATTGTTTGGACTCTAAGCCCACATGGTGGAACTGCTGAGTTGTCCAACCAATCCAGGTGGTGACCCTCCTCCTCCACCCCTGCCCATCCCCTGCCACACTATGTCTCAGAGAGAGATCAGAGCTCTGTCTCTAGTAGGTGCCTGCAGGCGTGGCTGGAGGATCCGGCTGGAAGGTCCTGCCCAGTGTGGAAGAATGGATTTGGTCCCACTTAAAGAAGCAGTCTGGTGACGATCTGGCCAAGCCACTGTGCTGCATTGCTGGGAGACCCCTTTCTCCTCCAGACCATTTGGATTCTACAAAGCCCACAGGCTAGAACAGCTGAGTCGACCAAATAGCAGAGGTAGAACCTGTCCCTCTCCCTGTTGCCTGAGGCTGACTAGGATTCCAAGCCAGGGGTTATTATTTTGTGAGGTGAGGTGGAAATGGGGCCTGCAGAACATGCCTCTCGGCTCCCTGGACTCTACCCCGTTCCTAGGCGTATATGCAGACCTCCTGTCTTGCCTGAGTTGCAGACATATTCATTGGGGATCTCCGGACCAAAATATGCAAAGCTCTTGGGTCTCTGTGCATGCCAGAGTAGCTGCTCCCCTAGACTCCATACAGCTCTGTATCGGACCCAAGGCTCTGGTGGCATGGGCTCATGAGGAGATCTCCTGACCCATGGGTTGCAAAGATCCCTGAGAGAAGCATGGTTTCCCAGGGTCACACAGTCACTCACTGCTTCCTTTGGCTGGAAGTGGGTTTCTCTTGGCTCCATGTTACTCCCAGGTGGGCCATTGCCCCACCCTGCTTTTGTTCTCTGTGTGTCGAGTTACTTCTCTAATCAGTCCCAACATGAGAACCTAGATATTTCAGTTGAAGGTGCTATATTCACTCACCCCTTTCATTCTTCTCCTCGAGAGTGGTGGACCACAGCTGCTTCTAATCGGCTATCTTGGCCCCTCTCCCTTTATTTGGCTTTTCTCTTTTTCCCTTAGTCTAGCTAATGGTTTATCTACTTTATCTTTTCAAGAACCAACTTTTTCTTTCATTTATCTTTCATATTTTTTAGTCTCTATTTTTTTCTGCTTTGATCTATATTATTTTTTCCTTCTACTAATTTTAGGTTTGGTTGGTTCTTGCTTTTCTAGTTCCTTGAGGTGCATCATTATATTCTTTCTTTCAAATCTACTGTTTTGATGTAGGCATTTATTGCTATAAACTTCTTTCTTAGTATTGCTTTTGCTGTATCTTATAGGTTTTGCATTGCTTTTTACATTGCTTTTCCTTTTTATTTGTTTTTGGAAACTTTATTTTCTCCTTAATTTCTTTATTGACCTAGTGGTCTTTCAGGAGCACATTATTTAATTTCCATGTATTGGCACAGTTTCCAAATTTCTCTTGTTATTGATTTCTGGTTTTATTCTATGGTGGTCTGAGAAGATACTTGATATGATTTTGATTTTCTTCCATTTGAGACAGTTTCTTACTTAACATGTTTTTTGTCATGGAAAATGTTCCATGTGCTGATGAGAAGAATGTGTATCCTGCAATTGTTGGATGAAATATTTTGCAAATGTCTATTAGGTCTGTTTGGTCTATAGTGCAGTTTAAGTCTGATGTTTGTTTTTTAATTCTCTATTCAGATGATCTGTCTAGTCTCTCCTGGCCTGGAAGGTTTCTGCTGAGAAATCTCCTGTTAGTTGATGTGAATTCCCTTATATGTGACTTGCTGCATTTCTCTTGCTGTTTTTAGAATTCTGATTCTGACTTTGACAGTTTGACTATGATGTGCCTTGAAAACGACCTTTTCAGTTGAATCTCTTTTGGAGTCTTTGAGCTTTCTGTATTTGGATGTCTGTGTCTCTTCCAAGACTTGGGACGTTTTCAGTTATTGTTTCATTGAATATGTTTTTTATCCATCTCTTCTCTTCTAGAACTCCCACAAGTCAAAAATTTGTTTGCTTGATGGTGTCACAGAGGCTTTCTTTATTCTTTTTCCTTTCATCTTTTTTTTCCTGCCTAGGTTATTTCAAAAGACTTGTCTTCAAGTTCAGAAATTGTCTTTTGCTTGTCTCCTTGTTGAAGCTTTCTATTGTATTTTTAATTTCATTCATTGAATTCTTCAGTTCTAGAATTTCTGTTTTGTTCTTTTTAACGATATCTTTGTTGGGTTTCTCATCTAGATTATTAATTGCTTTCCTGAGTTTTAAATTTTGTTTATTTTGTTTTCTTATATATCAATTTTCTTAAGATCATTTTTAATGCCTTTTCAGGCACTTCATAAATTTAATTTTCTTTGGAGTCTGTTGCTCGAAAATTATTGTGTCCTTTTGGAGGTTTTTTTTGGTTTGTTTTCTTTGTTGTTGTTTGTCCTTACATTGATATCCACATCTGCTGTAATTGCCACTTCATTCATTTGTGTGGAGTAGTTCCCATAGGGAAAGAGTTTTTCCTGTAGATGTATCTATAATGTTGGTTGGGTAACGTGCTTTGGCTTTGGTTCTGCATGGGCAGCACAGTGTAGTTTCCTTTGATTACTTTGGCTGTAATCAGTTTCAGCAGTGTCTTTGAGTTCCTTAGTGGCTCAGGCTTCAGTTGATTGTGGAGGCTGTGGTAAGGCTTTGTTTGGGACAGCAATGCCAAGTAGACTGGTCCTCAAACCCCCAGATAGTGCATGTGGGCACTGGCATTGGCTTGCCCTGAGTATGTCAGTCTTCGGACCATGGGTGGGCCATGCAGGTATAAAAAGTGGTGGCAGCAGGCCCTGGGTGGGCCAGTCCTCAGGCCCTCATTCAGGGCATGCAGGTCCCAGTGGGCCAAGAAGTTTGCTCCCAGGCCAGATAGTGCCTGGGGCCCTGGGAGGAGCACATAGGTGCTGGCGGTGTCTGCAGTGAGCTAGTGGGTGGGTCTATTAGTTCTCAGGTAGGGCACACTGGTATTGGCAATGTCCATGATGAGCTAGGCAGGTGTCATCTTTTATTTTAATGTTTTGAAAAGTTTTTTTAACATTTTGTACTCCCTACAAAATACACAGATTCTAAATAAAGCAACTCAGTCTCTGTCCCCCTCTTTGCTACATTACTGCTTCTCTGATTTATATTTTTCTAAGTATAAGTTTTTCCACTGGCTGTTTTTAACATGTTCTTTTCAGTGGAAATTCTGATATATGTTGGCTTGCTTTATTCAGCCTGTAGACCTTGACTGAATGCTATATGACAGGTATTGTGCCAGGAGCTGTGGTAGGAAAACTTTCCATGAGAAATTAGATTAGCTTGGCATTAGATGATTATTTAAAGTAATCTTATGACAGTTGTGTGAAAATTTAGATTAAATTCATAAATGAACTACTGTCTCAAGTTAGTATATTGTTTAGGTTTTCACAGTAGTCCAGTGAATGGCCTCACAACACAAAGAAATTCATACATATTTCATTTTAGAAAGCATATATAAAAATATGATTGATTGATTGATAAGTAGATAATCTTATAATAGTCATTCAAAATTTTACTCCTTTTTAGCACTTTCTGCCACTTATATTGCTTATTTCTCATTTCTAATAGAAAAATAAGGAGAAAGTAATGGGATATTACAAGTAGGTAGAAAAATATAGATGCACATAGTTTACACAGCTCTTCAGGTCATCTTGTAACAAAGTCTTGATCATTTTTCTTAGACCAGAAGATCAATTCAGAAGTTAATAGAATGGGAAAATAACAGATTATACCACAAGGTAAGAAATTTTAAGCAAATAAGTGCCCCATTCATGTTTTGCAGTATTAAATTGAAAAATAAATACAAAATGAGAATTTTTTAGGCCACAAAGGAATGGATTAGAGAACTAATACTCAATTTTTAATATATATTCTTTACAAGGTATTTTTAAGTGCTCTGTTTTGTATCCTGTACTTTTCCTGGATTGTTTTCAGTGATTTATTCAAATGTATAGGTTGTAATTAGTTTAAGTTAATATAAAAATTCTTAACAAGACTATACTTTCTTAGCTTGCTTTGCACTGGAAGTTGACTAAGAGGAAATGTGAAACTAGCAATATGATGGAGTATGTAAGTATGAGGTTGTTTTTAATTATTTTTTGATTCATTCTAAATGTACCATTTTCCTGTGTTTCTCATTTGTCAACTATTCCTTCTTTTTTTCTTCTTAGCCAGAACTTTTGTCCATTGAAATATAGAGGTTTTCTTCTACTTCTTTAGATTTGTAGCCAACCTAAAATATCTTGAAAGCTAACAATCATTTAGATCTTAGAAAAGTTTCAGTTAGTATGCTAAAATGAAAACATTGTACAACCTTAATCATTTAACATAGGCACAAACCATAGCATGTGGTGGTGGGGAAAGCTGCTGTTGAACAAAATGTTTCTAAATGTAATCTTGTCAAAACTTGCATAAAATAAGAGTTGACATCTGCATTCTGGATTCCTATTAATGGCTTTTTTTTGGCTGGCATTTAACTTTTAGTGAAGAAACTGTAAGGTTCTAATTTTTGTTTTAACTGAAAGCTATGCAATCTTAGTCATAAGACATAAATTCACATATAACCAATGTGATCAATTTTGCATAATTAGTATTGAAAAGAATATTAAATTTATCCAAACTTCCAACATGTAGTATATATTTAATAATAAACATTCCATGTGTGTTTCATAAGTAAGGATTATTATCGTATCTCTCTACACTTTGAATAATTTTGGGGAAAATGTGCCTATGACCACAAGTCTTAAATTCATTATAGATAAAACATTCAAAAAATATCCGAGTTTTTTAAAATTATATTTCCAAACCTTTTGTAATTAATATGTTTTACTCAATCCATTTGGGCACATTATATTTTTCACAACTTGTGAACGATAGTAATCTCCAACTAATATCAGTTGCTTTAATTGAAAAATATATAGATCTAATGTAAAGATATTTTTTAATCTGTGTAGCATTTTTTTAAATCTCTACTTTGCTAACAAAAAGATAGGGGTGTGGGGGAAAAACATAATATAATAGAGTTTGCTCCTCTGAACCTAAACAAATAGTTATTGTAAATCAGATAGTAAAATCTGTTAGCTACTATAAGTAGTTTTGTTTGCCAGCTTAATTTTTAAATTGCCAATCTAATAACAACTTGTGGTTTAAGTTCTTTACATAATTTTTCATGTATTTCACTTACTTTATATGGTGTAGAATTGAAATATTGTGCTATGAAAAACGATTATAGAGTTTCTGGGTTATTTATAAGTTATATTAAATGAAAAATATTTTGTAAATATATTCTTGTTTTTATTTTACAGGTAATACTAATAGAATTCTTACCAAAATATCCCATATTCCGACCTGACTGAGGAGTTTTATCCAGTCACTTCTGTGTTACCTGTCATTTCCTACCCTTAGTGCCTTGTAGATTTGGAATGAAGATGGTCTTCTTTGCTGTGTTCAACTTATTCTTTATAATGGTAGAATATTCTTCTCACTCTTTTGTGTTGGTTTATGAAGAACATTTGCACATCTTTTTGTCGTTAAATGAGGCTTGTGTTTTGCACTCTCAATTTTAAATACACACACGTGTGTGTGCATATACATATATAGATAGTTGCCATTAAAGATAAATCATCAGTGTTGGTGTTTAAAAAACAAAAACTTGTTCTGAGCATGCTGCCTTATAATTTTCATATTCATTGTTTCTAAACTCGCATCATTTTTCTAGGCTACTTGATGCTCTGTAATCCCTTACTGGACAAACTTAAATAAGCTTTTGGTAGCTTTTAGAAATGGTTTTACTCTGCTTTTAAAGGACATGCAATTAATGGCACTGGTTTTGTCCTGCACTTTGCTTTATCACTTATGTTAGTGGATAAAATACTTAAACTCCTAAAAACTTGTAAATATTGCCTCTTTGCGTAATGTAAAATGTGGTATGCCATGGTTTACATAATGTAATATTACTCTTATTGTATTGCCAACAATTTTACGTAAATTTTAATATGAATGAAGTTTGCAAGCATACCTTTGAATGTAGAGACTGCTAACATGCTGTTTTATGGCAAGGCCATAATGAGTATGTTAAGAATTTCAGGTGTAGGGCAAGGTTGCCCTTTGTAACAAGTGGATTAAAATTGAAATTATTATCTCAGATATTCTGTATTGCACCTGAAACCATGACCTTTATTTTTCCATTTCATTTAATAATTTCCATTTTGTTCTCTACTCCTTCCCACAAAAAAATTACTTGACATCTGACACATTTCACAGTCTCACTATCCTGCATTTATTAGCCTTTTCTTCCTTTGAAAATACACACAGTTATGACCTTTAAGGAGTATTTTGAGATTTCAGATATCTTCAGAAGGTATCTAGACCCTCTTGAAAGCCATTAATGCCTTTCTGCAGTTCTGATATTCTAGTTTGAGAAAGAGAGAACTAATTGAGAAGCTGTAGCTAAAGAGTATATAGCAGCTGATTCATAATTGAAAAAAATTCTCAGTTCTGTTTTTGAAGATCTTTTATAAAACATTAATGAGGAAAGACAAGTGTTTAGACAAAATTATTTTAGTTTATAAATTCAGCACATATGTAACATTTATTTGGTACATATGTCTCTATTTTTCTTCACAATTAAAATGATTGCTAGCACCACACAACTAGAATTTGAAAATTCAGTATAATGAAAGCTTTATATCACATTAATTCAACTACAAATGTATGCCTGTTTGCAGGCATTATTTGTAACTCATAGTGCTAAAAATAAAAGTGTCTAGGGCTCAATAATATTTTGTCATCTTACTCTTACTGCTTTTAGTAAACCTTTTAGGCAAGATTCATCTCAGTGAAGTGGACAATCATTTATTCATACAAGGTCAAGCCTTTTTAAGCCACTCTTAAAATTTATGCCTAATTTGAAATCCATAGTCCTTGACCAGTTTTAAAAAGAGAGAAAAAGAAGATACTATTTGTTATGTGATTATAATTGTGTGCACAAACACTTTTCCACCTTCCTCTGTGCCCCATTACCTCCATGCCACTCAGCCACCCCGAATCTCTAACCTTTAATAATGTGTATGCCTGCAAATATCATGTGTTTGCCTGCTGCAAAATTCAAGGTGTATTTTTATAGACAAGGTAGAGGCCTCTGAAAATGTATACCAAATGTCTTGTTTTATAGCTAAGGTCAGGGAAAAATTGTATCTGAGGTTTATGTTCCAGCTAATGTTATCAAATTTATGCTTCAAACTGTGATATTTTAATACCAAAATCGATTTTCAGCATAATATAAAATGTCTCATTATCACTGATAGGATAATTGCCTTTAAGTGTTAATCCTTAGAAGTCTTATTTTTTTTTCTGTAACCTTAGAATTTGATCATATGATAGTCATAGGAACTTTTTCTGCCATGTATAAATCACACTTGGTTTTGCTCAAAGAACAGAAGGAAGTGGTAAATTGTTTCCATGAAACAATTATTGAGAATGGGAATAGAGTGTATCTGGAAATAACACGGTATAATTCAAGTTACAGTAGCATTTGTCAGAAAAACCATTTGTCAGCATGTGTAAACTTAATTTTAAAGCCTATTCTCATCACTCAAGTTTGTTATTTTATGGTTCGTTATGCTGGTTGACTCATCTTAGTTTCTCCAACTACCCAAAAAAATACCAATTTTTTTCCTCTCTTGTATGACTACTTTTTCAAACTGTTTTTCTTTGCAGGGGGCTGATTAGCAATTGAGTATTTTGTAATGTTTGCGGGGAGTGGTGCTTTGTTTTCAGTGAAATTGGTTGCAGTGAATGCTAAAATGACACAGCACACTGGTGATTAATTCCTCCCCCATGGAGCCTTTTTTCTGTTACGCTTAGGATAGAACATACTTGTAATTTTCCATTAGGTTAGTAACATACTTTTGTGAAAGTTGTTTTTAGACTGAAGAAAGTAATTTTGAATTTCTTTGTTACATAATATTCCTTTATGAAACTTGTGATAGTTTCCAGAGCAAAACAACTTGTATTTGCCAAAGTATATAAATCTCACAAGGCTTTAAGGTTACAAGCTAAGATTGTTTTTTTAAATTAATGTTCCAGTGTTTCTCATTTGGCCCAAGATTCTGGCTTAATAAATTTGACCAACTGCCTATTTTTAAGCTTGTCCTAAAAGCCAATAACATGTTTATTCCTAATAACTAATATGGACAAGTGTTATTTACAGATTTATTAACTCCATCCCAGATATATCTCCACTCTTTGTTCCCTCCTAACACTTATGCTAGTTTAGGAAAGAGACAACTGTAGTAAAACTTTAGAAGAAGATGGAGAAGTGCCTTGTCTTTTTAGAACAAAGATAACACATTACGTGTAAGGAAGCATAATAAATGAATTGGTAGATTATTAGATTGGAAATCATCCTTTTCAATTAGGTTTAAGAATATTTTGCTGGTGTATTATCTTTTATTTATTATGTAAAGCCTCTTTCCTTCCTTTTCCCCAATCATGATATATTAGTGACAAAATATTATAGAACCGGACTATTAGTCACTTAAAAAAAACAGTATAATTCTAAACATGTAATTGAACATGTAATTTAATTTAGTTCTGGAAGGATAGTTGTCTTTGATTAAAGCCCCACCAAAACCCATTTAAGTTTTTAATGTACATACTATTCATATTATGGCCTGTAAAAACTCATCTACCATTTTGATGAAATTTGAATAAGTTTAAAAACGTGTAAGCCTTTGAACAAATGTGTGAAAGCTTTAAAAGATCATTAGCATTTTTATTTTGTTTACAAATAAGCTTCCATTTAAAAAAAATAAAACCTCACTACTTGAATATTAAGCTCTCAAACAATATTGTATTAAAATGTACTATATTGACCTAGGAGGATATAGAAATTATATTCAGCTGATTAACTGGAGCAGTTTCACATAGTGGAAATACTTTTTTGCTAATTTGATTATAAGTGCTCAAATTTATTGAAATTAGATTATCTTATTCCTGTAGAAGTATACTTTAAAAATATTTTGCAACAACTGTCAAATTATTTGGGTTCCTTTAAATAGCAAACAGTTGGGAAATGTTCCACAAAAAAATGCATAGGTTTTATTAATACCTGTTCATGTAGTATGTGGACTAAAACAATTGATATTTATCTGTATGTATAAATGAATGATCTTATCTTGCCCCAAATTTTTCTTACCTGATTCTGAGCCAGCCTTTTTGCTTTGATGGCACCCTGTGAGTATGTTCTATTTTCTGTGAACTTTGTCAAATTCGTACCATATAAGGAAATGATCTAATATTGTGGGCCCCAGGCAGGTCATCTTAATTGCATGTCTGTCTCTTCTTCTGTAAAATTATGGGGTAGAACCTAGAGCTGGACAAAAAATTAGAGATCACTTAACATTCTGTGATTCAAAGAATTCTTAGGAAATTTTTACTCTGTAGAATCTCAGAATGATTACTCTCAGATCTACTGTTCTTGGTGGAAACTCTCACAGTGCCTTGCATGCAGTAAAAGTTTGATTTGCCGACTGGCTACTGGCTGATGTGTGTTAATTATCACACAGACTCCAAGAACCTGATGCTTGCTAGACCTTAGTTCCCCGGTGATGCTAAGAGTAAATGTAGTTTTCCTAGGAACTGAGCACTGAGGTCTGTGTGCTTTGCCTGTGTAGAATCTGTCTATGCAGTTGGTATTCAGGCAAGAATTATAGCTGTAACAACAATGGAAATATTGGGGGACCCACCTTTGCATTTATGTAAAGATTTCATATCCTATCCAACATTTACTTTAGTGTCTAATCAAATTCCATACCCTCAAAAAGATCTGTTGGAACAAATTGATAAAATTAGGTGGAAAGGAAAGTGGTATGGGTCTCAAATGCAAGTCACTTCTGGTTTAATTATTGGCTCTGCTGCTTAATTCCTCTGTACCTCACGTCCTCATTGTTGAAGTGGGGACAATAATCTGGACCTACCTCACAGGGGAATTGAGGATATTTTCATATATTAGTGTGCTTTGAAGTTGATTGAAAGATATACTGGATATCATAATTATATAATTTCTAAATAGATTTCTTTAAATCCATGCTGTGTTTTCTTTCTCAGTCAGGTCCTACAGAATGACTATTGCAGTTGATCTGTTGTTTTAATAGTAAATTTTGTTATTAATCCCCTATATGTTAAAAGTGGGTAATTGTATTATGTTAATACATATTTAGGGAGGAAAAGCAGGTGGATATAAATCGGTGGTTCCCAACTTCAGCAGATGACAGTAGTGGAGGGTATCCTTGATCTTTTTGTAATATTTCAAAAAGTATATTAGAAATTATATATTTACCCATAATATTCCTGCTTCACAAGCCAATTAAGACATTGAATTTCCATGCATCTTGCCTATATTCTCTCAATTCTGTGTTATCACTGCTTGCTTATTAACAACTGATCAAAAGCTGTGAACGGCAGTATGTTTTTGATTAATAATAAAATAAGCCTATTATGTGCAACTTATTAAATACTTGGAAACATGGGAAAAAGAATAATGAAGGGATTCTTATGGTAAAAATGTTGGGAACCACTTTTGTAAAGGAACTAAGATTATTTGACCCGCTCCACAGATTGCTTACCTAGTCTCTAAATAATGAAATGCGTATGTTTGCGTGTTTTGGCTATATTAGGCTATATAACTCAAGGTGAAAATTTGCCTTCAGTTTTTTTTCTGTTTTAGAATATAACTGGCCTAGTTTATTTAGGTGTGTACATGTTGCTCATATATACACACACATAGAGGATTACAAATGTGGAAAATGTTATAATGTCATATTATAGCATTGGACTAAATATCAATTTCTGACTCTTAAAGTAGTTCTGTATATAAATTCAACATGATGAATCAAGGCAATAATTTCTCAAATGTTCTTTTATTTCTTTGTTTTTATCTCGACTTTTTTTTCCATTTTTTCTAGTATGCAAATAGTGTAAAATTGTTTTAATGCCTGGACTTTGAAACAAGTAACAAGTGTTTGAAAGTATATAATCTACAAGCGAATTTGCCCTCCTTGGACTAACCACATACAAATATTAATCTGGCTGCAAGAACAGGATATCCAGGTAACTAGAGGGTGGGCATTGATAAAAATATCTGGTAGAGAAGCCTAGGATTTTGACTTTTTGTCAGAGGATTCCTGTTGGGACAGCTTTACCAGAAAGGAATAATAGTGGATATGATCGTCCAAACTAAGAACTTCCATGCATCTTGCATTGTTACATAGCCTGTGGAATGAATTCATTTTTTCTCCCTTGAGTCCAAGAATGACTTCCCTGGAAAAACTTAATCTATATACAGCTGTGCCAAAATGAAGGATACCTGCCTCTCTGAAACTTTCGCTGCTGCTTCTGTCATTGTTCACTTGTCAGATAAAATTTTATTATCTCAGGATGCAAACTTAAAATAAAGTGTAAATCTATGTTAATGAATTGAATTCTGTGTCTTTTTGATGCATCTTCCTTTCTTCCCTTCCCTATGTGTCCATCATTATAAGGCAATTAATTGAGGCTTCCTTTTAAAAATTGCATTTTATATCTGGCCTTTTCCCACATATACTAGTGTTATGTTCAATCCTGTAAGTATTTTATGCTATAAAGACATGCCTCAGAGAAGTGTGAATTCAGTTCCAGACAACCAAAATAAGTCACACAAATTTTGGGGTTTCCCAGTGCATATAAAATTTGTGTTTACACTATAATGTAGTCTCCTAAATATACAATAACATTATTTCTTTTAAAAAGTACATACCTTAATTTAAAATATTGTATTGCTAAAAAATATTAGTGATCATCTGAGCCTTCCATGAGTCATAATATTTTTGTTGGTGAGGGGGTCTTGCTTCAATGTTGATGGCTGCTGACTGATGGGGCAGGTCATTGCTGAAGGTTAGGGTGGCTTTTGCAATTTCCTAAACTAAGACAGTGAAGTTTGCCATATTGATTGATTCTTCCTTTCACAAAAGATTTCTCTGCAGCATGCAATACTGATTGATAGCATTTTACCCACAGAACTTTCAAAATTGGAGTGAGTCCCCTCAGACCTAGCTACTACTTTATCAACTAGGTGTATGTAATATTCTAAATCATTTGTTGTCATTTCAACAGTATTCACAGCATTTTCACCAGGAGTATATTCCATCTCAAGAAACCACTTTTTGCTAATCTATAAGATGAGCATCCATTCAAGCCTTATCATGAGATTGCAGCAATTCAGTCACATCTTCAGCTCCACTTCTAATCCTGTTGCTGTTTTTACCACACCCGCAGTTACTTCCTCCACTGAAGTGTTGAATCACTCAAAGTCATCCTTGAGGGGTTGGAATCAATTTCTTCCAAACTCCTGTTAACATTGATATTTTGACCTTCCATGAATCACAGATGTTTTTAATGGCACCTAGAACAGTGAATACTTTCCAATAGATTTCCAATTTACTTTGTCCAGAGATTGATCAGAGGAATCACTATCTATGGCAGCTATAGCCTTACAAAATGTATTTCTTAAAACTTGAAAGTTGAGTTACTTGTGGATCCATGGGTTGCCAAATTGCTATTGTGTTAGCAGTCATGAAAACAACATTAATTTTTTTTTTTTTTTTTT
>NW_012122598.1:4663866-4668244 GCF_000951035.1 Colobus angolensis palliatus
CCCCTCCCCCCTCCCCATGATAGGCCCCGGTGTGTGATGTTCCCCTTCCCGAGTCCAAGTGATCTCGTAATTCTTAAAGGTCCTGGGATTTTTGGAATGATAAATGAGCATTGGCTTCATTAGCCCCTAACAAGAGAATCAACGTGTCCTTTGACGCTTTGAAGCCAGGCATTGATTCCCCCTCTCTAGCTATGAAAGTCTTAGATAGTATCTTCTTTCAATATAAGGCTGTTTTGCCTACATTGAAAATATGTTATTTAGTGTAGCCAACTTCATCCATGATCTTAGCTAACTCTTCTGGATAACTTGTTGCTTCACCTTGCACTTTTATAGAGAAAACTTCTTTCCTTCAACCTTATGAACCAATCTCTGCTAGCTTCAAACTTTTCTTCTGCTCCTTTCTCACCTCTGTCTGCCTTCATAGAATTGAAGAGAATTAGGGCCTACCTCTGGATTGAGCTTCGGCTTGAGGGTGTGTTGTGGCTGGTTTGATCTTTGATCTTCTATCCAGACAACTAAAACTTTCTCCATATCAGCAATAAAGCTGTTTTGCTTTCTTATCATTCATGTGTTCATGTGTTCAAATAGCACTTTGTATTTCCTTTAAGGCCTTTTTCTTTGCATTTACAATTTGCTAACTCGTGAAAGAGGCCTGGCTTTCACCTTCTCTTGGCTTTTGACATGCCTTCCATGCTAAACTTAATCATTTCAAGCTTTTGATTTAAAGTGGAAAACATGCACCTCTTTTTTTCACTTGAACACTGAGAGGTGATTGTAGGGTTATTAACCGGCCCAATTTCAATATTATTTTGTCTCAGGGAATAGGGAGGCCTAAGGAGGGAGAGAGCTGGAGAAACAGCACATCAGTGGGGCAGTCAAAACACAACATTTATTAAGTTTGCTATCCTACATGAGTGCAGTCCATGGTCCCCCAAAACAATTACAATAGTAACATCAAAGGTCATTGATCATAAATCACCATAACAGATTTTAATAATGGAAAAGTTTGAAGTATTTTAAGAATTACGAAAACGTGGCACAGAGACATGATGTGAACACATGCTGTTCGAAAAATATGGTGCCAATAGACTTACTCAATGCAGAGTTTCCACAAATCTTCAATTTGTAAAATCCACAATAACTTCAGAGCACACCAAAATGAAGCACAGTAACATGAGCTGTGCTTGTATATTGTGTTTGGAGACCTGTGTCATTCCCAGCATTTGGCACTTGGCTAAGTAGGAAGTTATTTCTAAATGACTTTGCATTTACCCTGCATAGCTACCTATAAACTGTAAAATTTAAGTATAAGTACAGTTCCACCTTATGGAGCATAAATTTTTAGTGCAAGGTTGTGGAAATGTGAAGCTACTTGGGAAACGTTTTGACTCTTCATCAAATTGTGTAAGAAATTCAAGTGTTAATATCTTCTACTTCAGTTACTACTCAAGTTGATTTTATGCAATAATAGATTTTTAAAGGTTATGCCTAATTTTTGCAAACTCAAAGTACAACATATACAAGACAAACATTAATATTTCCCAATATATTTGGTAATTTTACTGAATATTTCAAAAAGTCTATAAATTTCAAAATGTTAAAGCAGAGATGACAACACACTTAAACCTATATAAAAGTTTCATAATGCTTTGTTTAAAATTTTTTCAAAGCTTTATTATATGGATGGGGCAAAAAAAGCATACTTTTATTGATGACTTAGATGTGAAGTAGAATATGCTATGTGGGAAATAGTTTTACATTCAACTTTACTTTGAGGGCAGAAGCCACATGACATTACATGTATTATTAAAATACTTAATGCTTCATAAGATACTTCACTTACATAAATGTAGGAAATTCTCTGGAGGATAGTAGAATGCTCCAGTTATAATTACTAGGAATTTGAGTTAAAATCCTTGGTCACCTAGGTTACCTCTAGCAAAAACTTAGTACACTCAATGAGCCTAATTTTGTCTGTCATACTCAAGGTAGGAGGTTGAGCTAGATCAAGGTTGTAAACTGAGCTGTATCCAGTCCTCAGATATGTCTTTTTGACCTACAGAATTTCTTTTGCACATCTTAACAGACTGAAAAGTCTTCATATAGAAATCCAGATTTCTGGCTTTCTTTGAATTTCACATATGGACAATAAGCTAGAGCTGAGTAACAGCCTGTCCCTTTTAGATGGCAGATTTATTTTCTGTTTTGCCATGGTCACCACTATTCCCTCTTATCTTTCTGAAATCCAAGTTTTCTTATGATTCAGTTAAAAGGAAAGCAAAATATTTCTTGAACCCATGTTTCTTTCAAAATTGAAAAAATACAGACCATGATAGCTACATATATTCATTACAAAAATTGAGGGAGATGGAAATGGAGAGACTGCTGTGTGTGTATGTGTAAGGGAAGTATTTTAAAAATGAACTGCTTCATTCACTGTTATTTGGTGATTGTGGGCACTTGATTTCATGATCCCTGAGATCCCTTAGAGACAATCTCTAAAGTCTCATCTAATTCTGACATTGTGTTTCCATGAAATGATTCTTAGAACATTGGGGTATTTGAAATCATTATGCCTTTGAAAGTGTGTGTATGATGATGAATGGATGCTGTTTATGAAGCTTGCTAAGCTTCCAAATAGAATAGTGGCGTCACAGACCCCTTTTAGTGAAACATAACCGCAAGCTGGCAAGACCAACACTTTATTTTAGAACCATTTTTTTACTTTGTATCTTTTCAACAAAAGTTTGGACAGCCACCCAAAGCAGCGTTGGCCTTGTTATCTCCCAAGAGTGATACTGCCCAAGGTGATATTAACATGGTTTAAAAAAAAAAAATCTCTTAGGTGGGAATCTATAAAACCTGCCTTTTATTTTCTTATGTGGATAAGACTACTGATTGGAATTTTTTTCTTACCCTACATTGAACCAATTTGGCATTAATCTAAATGAAAATTTCTTATTTCAAAAATAGGCTTAACTCATTAAGTTTAGACACTGCAACCAGGACTAAATTAGGGGTTTTTTTCCCATAAGACCTGTATTAGGGTCTGATGAATGAGAAATATGGCTATTAACAGAATTTTTTCTTTATTATAAAAACATTTTCTAATAGAAGCAATTATGAAGAAAATTAATATCTCTCATTAACCAAACCACCTACTACCATTTTAATGTTTTAAAATTGCACTGTATTATTTATGTATATGCATATAGTACTTTTTACAATTTTTATTTTGTGTTCCAGGATATATGTGCAGAACGTGCAGGTTTGTTACATAGGTAAATGTGTACCATGGTGGTTTGCTGCACCTGTCAACCCATCACCTACGTATTAAACCCCGTATGCATTAGCTATTTATCCTGATGCTCTCCTTCCCTCCCCACCCTGACAGGCCCTGGTGTGTGTTGTTCCCCTCCCTGTGTCCATGCGTTCTCCTTGTTCAACTCCTACTTATGAGTGAGAACAGGTGTTTGGTTTTCTGTTTCTGTGTTCGTTTGCTGGATGATGGCTTCCAGCTTCATCCATGTCCCTGCAAAGGACACGGTCTCATTCCTTTATATGGCTACATACTATTCTATGGTGTATATGTACTACATTTTTTTATCCAGCCTATCATTGATGGACATTTGGGTTGGTTCCATGTCTTTGCTATTGTGAATAGTGCTGTAATAATCATACATGTGCATGTATTTTTGTAATAGAATGATTTCTAGTCCTTTAATAGTAATAGTTCCTTCAATAGTAATGGGATTGCTGGGTCTATTCCTTTGCTAGTAATAGTTCCTTTAATAGTAATGGGATTGCTGGGTCAAATGGTAGTTAACTATATTGTCTATTGAATATTGGTAGTTAACTATATATTAACTACCAGTAACTATATAACTAGCAGTTAATTATATTGTCTATTGAATACTGTTTTTACAGTTTAACATTTTCCCATATATCTATTCTTCAAAACTAAATTATGGTTATATAACAACACAATGTATGAATATATAATAATTTCATTATTTCCCATTATTTGGTATTTAGTCTGTTTTCAGTATTTTGCTACAATGAATAATGACTTCATGAGCATCGTTATACAGAAAGCTTTGCCTCAATCTGATCATTTCCTTCATATTGGTTTCTATAAATTGATTATTGGTTGAATGGGTATGAAGTCTGTATTGCAAAATTGATTTAGGAAAGGTGTGGGAGATACATTCTGAAACTGGTCATGTGTTCTGCTGGATAGAAGAGGAGAAATAAGAGCAGCAATTAACAGACACATTACGAGGGGGGGCGGAGCAAGATGGCCGAATACGAACAGCTCCAGTCTCCAACTCCCAGCGCGAAGGACACAGAAGACCGGTGATTTCTGCATTTTCAACTG
>NW_012122598.1:4674329-4681484 GCF_000951035.1 Colobus angolensis palliatus
CGTTATGCACATGTACCCTAGAACTTAAAGTATAATAAAAAAATAAAAATAAAAAATAAAAAAAATAAAAATAAAAAAAAAACAGACACATTACTTAGAGCAGATAATTTGGTCTGGGTGCAGGCAAAAAAAAACATGTAGGGATAAAATGGCCATCGCCAGCAGCTAAGAGTACAATAGAGTATTCTTGATCCTCCAATCAAGAGCACATGAAATACCATCAACCCTCAGCCCTGCAGAACTGTCACTATAAATCAGTGACAGAAATTATCAGCTCTTGAATTCTGATTTACAGAGCTCTGATAGCTGAATAGCATCAGCAAAAAAAAGAAAAAAAAAAAAGAAAAAAAAAAGAGAGAGAGAGAGAAATGTGTCAGTCTGTAAATATCCCCCTCCCATCTTTCAGCAATCAGATGGGAAAACAAACTGCTTACTCCCCTCTCCCAAACGTCAACCACAGACTTTAATGGCCATTTTCCCTCACTACTTCCCTTGAAGATTTTTAAAATTTGACTTCACCTGTTGAAGACTATGAACAAGCTCTCTCCTCACATATTACTTGCCACATTCTGGGCTCCTCTAGGATTATTTTACACTTCCCCTAACATGGCTGCCTCTTTCCTGCTTTATCCATTCTTGAAGGTAGGCATGATTCAGGGAAAGGAGCACTGGATTTAGTATAACTGGCTTTATGCTTCTGGGCTGCCATTTCTTTCTCTAGAAAATTTTCAGAAAGTAAACTCTTTTAGCCTTGATTTCTTTTGTAAAATAGGAATAATCTGACCTTTTAAATAGAACTGTAATGATCACCTGCTGGTTCTTATGTTAGATATATTGACCATTCAAAACTCTGCCAAGGTAGAGGTTAAGGGTTGTCTCTCAGTTCTTTTTAGTTAGGGGCACGCCTCAACTTTTGGGTCATTCCTTATACATCCATCATGTGCATGGTTCCCTGCCATGTCTATGCAACATGTGATCCCTACCTTCTGGAAGCTAACCCTCTAAGATAGCACAGTTCATTGATTCATTCCTTCATTTATTCAATCAACACTTTGTGAGCAGTTACTATGTACTAGGCACAGCATTAAGCATTATTCCCACACTGTTTTGTTTCTCCAGAGACTATATTCTTAGCCACCACGCTATTGTGACATCATACACTCCCTATGAATATATACATATACATATTTAAATACTTCATATACACACACAAAACACTTGAATAAATGCATCTAATGATACAGCATATTAAGTAGCAACTATATTGTTTCTTGAGAAGCTTTGCATTCTGCTTTGTATTTTTTTAATAAAACATGTTTTAATCAGTATAGATTAGAAAGGAATTATTTGATAGAAGGTGGAGGACAGAAGTAGATCCAATCAACCAGCAGAACACTGAGGTATCTGAAAGTCTGGTTCTCATTTCTCTTGTCTGAGAAAGCATCCTGAAGTACTTGCAGTTTGACAAGAGGTTTCACAGAAGAAAAGTGGGTAGCAATGCAGATATTTAGAGTGGCATAGATAATGGTCAGAATGTAAGGCAGAAGGAGATCAAAGGAGACCACAAAATGTTTTCAAAAGATAAATCTTCCGTTTTAACTAAACAAAACATTTACACAGAGGTCAAAGAAAATAGAATTTGCTTGAGAAATAAAGAATTGCAATTCGGCAAGAGGAGGCAAGACGGCCAAATAGGAACAGCTCCAGTCTGCAGCTCCCAGCGAGATTAACGCAGAAGGCAGGTGATTTCTGCATTTCCAACTGAGGTACTCAGCTCATCTCATTAGGACTGGTTAGAGAGTGAGTGCAGCCCAAGGTGGGCAATCAGAAGCAGGGTGGGGTGTCACCTCACCCAGGAAGTGCAAGGGGTCGGGGAGCTCCCTCCCCTAGCCAAGGGAAGCCTTGAGAGACTGTGCCATGAGGAACCATACACTCCAGTCCAGAAACTATGATTTTCCCATGGTCTTTGCAGCCCACAGACCAGGAGATTCCCTCGGGTGCTGATGCCACCAGGGCCCTGCGTTTCAAGCACAAAACTGGTCAGCCATTTGAGCAGACACTGAGCTAGCTGCAGGAGTTTTTTTTCATACCCCAGTGGCACCTGGAATGCCAGCAAGACAGAACTGTTCACTCCCCTGGAAAGGGGGCTGAAGCCAGGGAGCCAAGTGGTCTAGCTCAGTGGATCCCACCCCTACAGAGCCCAGCAAGGTACAATCCACTAGCTTGAAATGCTCACTGCCAGCACAGCAGTCTGAAGTCGACCTGAGATACTCGAGCTTGGTGGAGGGAGGGGCATTCACCATTACTGAGGCTTGAGTAGGAGGTTTTTCCCTCACAGTGTAAACAAGCCACCAGGAAGTTTGAACTGGGCAGAGCTCATCGCAGCTTGGCAAAGCCTCTGTAGCCAGACTGCTTCTCTAAATTACTCCTCTCTGGGCAGGGCATCTCTGAAAGAAAGGCAGGAGACCCAGTCAGGGGCTTATAGATAAAACTCCCATCTTCCTGAGACAGACCACCTGGGGGAAGGGACGGCTGTAGGCAAAGTTTCAGCTGACTTAAATGTTCCTGCCTGTTGTTTCTGAGGAGAGCGCCGGATCTCTCAGCACAGTGATCAAGCTCTGCTAAAAGACAGACTGTCTCTTCAAGTGGGTCCCTAACACCCATGCCTTCTGATTGGGAGACACCTCCCAGGAAGGGTTGACATACAGTAGAGCTCTGGGTGGCATCTTGTGGGTGCCCCTCTGCGATGAAACTTCCAGAGGAAGGAGCAGGCAATCTTTGCTGTTCTGCAGCCTCTGCTGCTGATACCCAGGCAAACAGGGTCTGGAGTGAACCTTCAGCAAACTCCAGCAGACCTGCGGCAGAGGGGCCTGACTGTTAGAAGAAAAACTAACAAACAGAAAAGAATAGCATCAACATCAACAGGAAGGACATCCACTCAAACCCCATCCAAAGGTCACCAATATCAAAGACCAAAGATAGATAAATCCATGAAGATGGGGAGAAACAGCACAAAACGGCTGAAAATTCTAAAAACCAGAACGCATCTTCTCCCCCAAAGGATCACAACTCCTCCCCAGCAAGGTAACAAAACTGGATGGAGAATGAGTTTGATGAATTCACAGAAGTAGGCTTCAGAAAGAGGATAATAACAAACTCCTCCAAGCTAAAGGAGCATATTCTAACCCAATGCAAGGAAGCTACGAACCTTGAAAAAAAAGTTAGATGAATTGCTAACTAGAATAATCCATTCAGAGAAGAACATAAATGATCTGATGGAGCTGAAAAACACAGCACGAGAACTTCATGAAGCATACACAAGTATCAATAGCTGAATCAATCAAGCAGAAGAAAGGATATCAGACACTGAAGATCAACATAATGAAATAAAGTGTGAAGACAAGATTAGAGAAAAAAAATGAAAAGGAATGAACAATGCCTCCAAGAAATATGGGACTATGTGAAAAGACCAAACCTACGTTTGATTGTTGTACCTGAAAGTAAACGGGAGAATGGAACCAAGTTGGAAAACACTCTTCAGGATATTATCCAGAAGAACTTACCCAACCTAGCAAAACAGGCCAACATTCAAATTCAGGAAATACAGAGAACACCACAAAGATACTCTTCGAGAAGAGCAACCCTGAGACACATGATCATCAGATTCACCAAGGCTGAAATGAAGGGAAAAAATGTTAAGGACAGTCAGATAGAAAGGTCTGATAACCCACAAAGGGAAGTCCATCAGACTAACAGTGGATCTCTCTGCAGAAACCCTACAAGCCAGAAGAGAGTGGAGGGCCATATTCAACATTCTTAAAGAAAGAATTTTCAACCCAGAATTTCATAACCAGCCAAACTAAGCTTCATAAATGAAGGAGAAATAAAATCCAGACAAGCAAATACTGAGAGATTTTGTCATCACCAAGCCTACCTTACAAGAGCTCCTGAAAGAAGCACTAAATATAGAAAGGAAAAATAGGTATCAGCCACTGCAAAAACATACCAAATTGTAAAGACCATCGAAACTATAAAGAAACTGCATCAACTAATGGGCAAAATAACCAGATAGCATCATAATGACAGGATCAGATTCACACAGAACAATACTAACCTTAAATTTAAATGGGCTAAATGCCCCAATTGAAAGACACAGACTGGCAAATTAGATAAAGAGTCAAGACCAATCACTGTGCTGTATTCAGAAGACCCATCTCACGTGGAAAGACACACATAGGCTTAAAACAAAGGGATGGAGGAATATTTACCAAGCAAATGGAAAGCCAGAAAGGGAGGGGTTACAATCCTAGTCACTGATAAAACAGACTGTAAACCAACAAAGATCAAAAAAGACAAAGAAGGGCATTACATAATGGTAAAGGGAACAACGCAACAAGAAGAGATAGCTATCCTAAATATATATGTACCCAATACAGGAGCACCCAGATTTATAAAGCAAGTTCTTACAGACCTACAAAGAGACTCAGACTCCCACACAATAATATTGGGAGACTTTAACACCCCACTCTCAATATTAGGCAGATCAATGAGACAGAAAATTAGCAAGGATATTCAGGACTCAAACTCAGCTCTGGACCAAGGAAAACTAATAGACATCTGCAGAACTCTCCACCCCAGATCAACAAAATATACATTATTCTCAGCATGTCATGGCAATTCTTCTAGAATTGACCACATAGTTGGAAGTAAAACACTCCTCAACAAATGCAAAAGAATGGAAATCATTTAAAAAAAATAATCTTTTGGACCACAGTGCAATCAAATTAGAACTTAGGATTAAGAAACTCACTCAAAACAGCACAACTACATGGAAACTGAACAACCTTCTCCCGAATGACTACTATGTAAGTAACTAAATTAAAGCTGAAATAAATAAGTTATTTGAAACCAATGAAAACAAAGACACAACGTACCAGAATCTCTGGGACACAGCTAAAGCACTGTTTAGGGGAAAATATATAGCACTAAATGCCCACAAGAGAAAAAAGGAAAGAAAGAAAAGTGGCACCCTAACATCACAAGGAAAAGAACTAGAGAAGCAAGAGCAAAAAATTCAAAAGCTAGCAGAAAACAAGAAATAACTAAGATCAGAGCAGAACTGAAGGAGATAGAGACACGAAAAATTCTTCAAAAAAATCAAAGAATCCAGCAGCGGGCTTTTTGAAAAGATTAACAAAATAGACCACTAGCCAAACTAATGAAGAAGAAAAGAGAGAAGAATCAAGTACACACAATAAAAAATGATAAAGTGGATATCACCACTGATCCCACAGAAATACAAACTACCATCAGAGAATACTATAAATGCCTCTACGTGAATAAACTAGAAAACCTGGAAGAAATGGATAGATTCCTGGACACACACATTCTTCCAAGACTAAACCAGGAAGAGGTCGAATCCCTGAAAGGACAAATAACAAGTTCTAAAATTGAGGCAGTAATTAATAGCCTACCAACCAAAAAAAGCCCAGGGCCAGATTCACAGCTGAATTCCACAAAAGATACAAAGAGGAGCTGGTACCATTCCTTCTGAAACTATTCCAAACAACAGAAAAAGAGGGAATCCTTCCTAATTTATTTTATGAGGGAGGTCTGTGTCATTTTGATACCAAAACCTGGCAGAGACACAACAAAAAAAGGAAATTTGAGGCCAATATTCCTGATGAACATTGATGCAAAAATCCTCAATAAAATACTCACAACCAAATCCATCGCAGCACATCAAAAAGTTTATCCACCATGATCAAGTCGGCTTCATCCCTGGGATGCAAGGCTGGTTCAACATTCACAAATCAATAAACGTAATGCATCACATCAACAGAACCAATGACAAAAACTACATGATTATCTCAATAGATGCAGAAAAGGCCTTTGATAAAATTCAACAGCCCTTCATGCTAAAAACTCTCAATAAACTAGGTAATGATGGAATGTATCTCAAAATAATAACTATCTATGACAAACCCACAGGCAATATCATACTGAATGGGCAAAAACTGGAAGCATTCCCTTTGAAAACTGGCACAAGACAAGGATGCCCTCTCTCACCACTCCTATTCAATATAGTATTGGAAGTTCTGCTCAGGGCAATCAGGCAAGAGAAAAAAAATAAAGGTATTCAAATAGGAAGAAAGGAAGTCAAATTGTCTCTGTTTGCAGATGACATGATTGTGTATTTAGAAAACCCCATCGTCTCAGCCCAGAAACTCTTTAAGCTGATAAGCAACTTCAGTGAAGTCTCATAATACAAAATCAATGTGCAAAAATCACAAGCATTTCTATATACCAATAATAGACAAACAGAGAGTCAAATCATGTGTGAACTCCTATTCTCACAATTGCTACAAGGAGAATAAAATACCTAGGAATACAACTTGAAAGGGGTGTGAAGGACCTCTTCAAGGAGAAATACAAACCACTGGTCAAGGAAATAAGAGAGGACACAAACAAATGGAAAAACATTCCATGTTCATGAATAGGAAAAATCAATATCGTGAAAATGGCCCTACTGCCCAAAGTAATTTATAGATTCAGTGCTAACCCCATCAAGCTACCATTAACTTTCTTCACAGAATTAGAAACAACTACTTTAAATTTCATATGGAACCAAAAAAGAGCTCATATAGCCAAGACAATCCTAAGCAAAAAGAACAAAGCTGGAGGCATCATGCTACCTGACTTCAAAGTATACTACAAGGTTACAGTAACCAAAACAGCTTGGTATTGTATTAAAACAGATATAGACCAATGGAACAGAACAGAGGCCTCAGAAATAATGCCACACATCTACAACCATCTGATCTTTGACAAACCTGCCAAAAACAAGCAATGGGGAAGTGATTCCCTATTTAATAAATGGTGTTGGGAAAACTGGCTAGCCATATGCAGAAAACAGAAAATGGATTCCTTCCTTACACTTTATACAAAAATTAACTCAAGATGGATTAAAGACTTAAATATAAGACCTAAAGCCATAAAAACCCTAGAAGAAAACCTAGGCAATACCATTCAGGACATAGGCATGGACAAAGACTTCATGACTAAAACACCAAAAGCAATGGCAACAAAAGCCAAAATTGACAAATCAGATCTAATTAAACTAAAGAGCTTCTGCACAGCAAAAGAAACTATCAT
>NW_012122598.1:4681559-4698005 GCF_000951035.1 Colobus angolensis palliatus
AAGCTCATCATCACTGGTCATTAGAGAAATGCAAATCAAAACCACAATGAGATACCATCTCACACCAGTTAGAATGGCGATCATTAAAAAGTCAGGAAACAATAGATGCTGGAGAAAATGTGGAGAAATGGGAATGCTTTTACACTGTTAGTAGGAGTGTAAATTAGTTCAACCATTTTGGAAGACAGTGTGGTGATTGCTCAAGGATCTAGAACCAGAAATACCATTTAACCCATCAATCCCATTACTGGGTATATATCCAAGTGTTATAAGTAATTCTACTATAAGGACACATGCACATGCACACATATATTTATTGCAGCACTGTTCACAATAGCAAAGACTTGGAACCCACCCAAATGCCCATCAATGATAGACTGGATGAAAGAAAAAAAAAAGTTGCACATATATGCCATGGAATACTATGTAGCCATAAAAAAGGATGAGTTCATGTCCTTTGTAGGGACATGGATGAAGCTGGAAACCATCATTCTCAGCAAACTAACACAAGAACAGAAAATGAAACACCGCATATTCTCACACATAAGTGGGAGTTGAACAATTAGAACACATGGACACAAGGAGGGAAATACACACACCAGGTCCTATTGGGGGTCGTGGGCTAGGGGAGGGTTAGCATTAGGAGAAATACCTAACGTAGATGACGGGTCGCTGGGTGCAGCAAACCACCATGGCACGTGTATTCCTATGTAACAAATCTGCACATTCTGCACATGTATCTCAGAGCTTAAAGTATAATTTTTTTTAAATTACAATTCATGTATATTGAATCATGGCAACCCCAATTAACATCCTCTTATAGAAGCTCAGGAAAGGTTTTTTTCATTATGGGCTGTCCATAAAAAGTTGTCTTCAAAGACAGTTCATTGGCTATGCAGAAATCCTAAATTGCAAACTCATTCTGATTGTTTTATTAGGGTACTCTCAACTGAGAGATGTTAAAGGCCAGAGGATACTGACTTCTGTTATTATCCAAGTCTATTGGAACATCCTGTGGCTTTACTCAGCATGTGAGGATGCAATCATCTTACAATCTCCTGACTCCACTTTAAAGTCTTAGCCTTAAGTACATCCTTTTCTTTCATATTTACCTCTTTTGATCAATATTTTTTCCAGAAAACATTGCAGATCAATTAGTGAGTCTGATTTTTTCCCTCACTGCCTGGATGGGCCTGTCTTAGGGAGTCATGACTTTTGTTGAAAGATCTCAATGTCTAAAAGTGTGTATGGCTAGACTGGGCCACATTTGAATAATGAGATTTTGAGGAGAGTGCTCTCCAGTCTGCTTAGGTCCCAAAAAAGTTGTCAAATCAGATGTCTTTTCTGAACCATAGGCTTGATTGACCATATTAAGCATCCTGGCAACCATTACTTTGGTTACACTGTTATTTCTAAGCAAATTTGGGTGAGGAATAATATAAATAACTTAAATATTACAACAAGAACAACAATGGTGACAATAACCACAGTAATGAGTAACAAAAGTTGAAGACTGAATTTTGGCCATGTTCTGATGTTAGAGGGTAGTCAGCTGATGAGATCAAAAAGCCAAACATTTTAACACTGGATACTCTAATTTCCTATTTAGTATGTGCATGAGTTTTTCCAAGTTTATCTCTACTTTATTAGAAGTACTTATCCAAGTGTAGCAGTGGGTATTGGCTACAGTGCAAACACATCCTTGCTCAACCATGATACGATTCAAGGTAACCATTGTACAAGGAAAGAGAAGGCAAAAACCAAGCATATAGAGAAAGCAATATATAACAAGCTGAATATTTCAGGATGCTTATTCATATACAGGGTGTTGTTGGGTGAGCAGTCAACTTCAGCTGTTGTCTGCTTCACTTCCAGGTCAGAGGAAGCTTTAAGTTTCTGATTGCTTCTGAATTCCAGAAAGCAGTAGGATATTTTTTTACTGAGAAACATGAATAAAAGAGCCAATGCCTTTTAGTTTGGCAGCGCTGGAATTGGTAAGGAGGATCTAACAGGGACCTTTCTATGGAGGTTGAAGGATATCCTGTTGTAAATGCCTCTTGCAACAGAGAAAAATCACCAGGCTAAAGGCTGTGATGTTTTATGTCTTTATCTCCTGGGAGCACACTGTGGAAATATTGTACTACCAGCATATGATTTTTACCTTTAGCCTTAATTATTTTTTTATTTTATTAGAGAATGTCTCCTTTAATCAAATGAATATCAAAGGCAGAGGAAACTAAATGCATCTGCCATCCAGTGATCATTTCAAAAGGTAACAACTCATGTTTTCCAAAATATGCAGACCTTTGATTTAATAGGGCCAGAGGCAATTGTAAAGTTTCCACAAATTTTACCAGTTTAGTTTTGATGATACCCTTTGTTCTTTCCACTCATGTGCAAGATTAGAAATGGTAGGCACAATAAAGAGTATTCTAATATGAGCCATGATTCACAAATGTGTTTTATAACATGGCCAGTGGAATGAGTTCCTTGGTCACTATGTAACTCTGACGGTATTCCCCATCAGTAATAATCTTTCCTAATAGCAGTTTTATAACAGCTGAGGCAGTGGCATGTCAGCAGGTGAACATATCTACCTAATGAGAAAACACAAATTATAACAAGAACATATTTATAACATTGAATGGGAAGTAGTTAGATGAAATCCATTTGCCAAATCTCAAAAGGTTCACTAGACAGGTCAAGATAACATTTAACTGTCTGAATTGTTTTTCCTGGGTTGAATTTTGGACAAACAACACAAGACAAATGTGCTTCTTTGAAAGCCCTTGAAATGTTTCCCCACTAATACTGTTTAATAAAACTTATGGGGGGCATTCCAAGATGGCCGAATAGGAACAGCTCTGGTCTGCAGCTCTCAGCATGATTGACTCAGAAGATGGGTGATTTCTACATTTCCAACTGAGGTACCTTGTTCATCTCACTGGGACTGGTTGGACAGTGGGTGCAGCCCATGGAGGGAGAGCTGAAGCAGGGCAGGGCATTGCCTTACCCAGGAAGTGCAAGGGGTCGGGGGATTTCCCTTTCCTAGCCAAGGGAAGCCCTGACAGATTACCTGGAAAAATGGGACACTCTTGCCCAAATACTGCACTTTTCCGAAGGTCTTAGCAACCAGCAGACAAGGTGATTCTCACCAGTGGCTGGCTCAGTGGGTCCCATGCCCAGGGAGCCTTGCTCACTGCTAGCGCAGCAGTCTGAGGTTGAACTGCGAAGTGGCAGCTTGACTGGGGATGGGGCTTCTGCAATCGCTGAGGCTTGAGTAGGTAAACAAAGCGGCCTGGAAGCTCAAACTGAGCGGAGCTCACTACAGGTCAACAAGGCCTGCCTCCTTTAGACTCCACCTCTGTGGGCAGGGCATAGCTGAACAAAAGGCAGCAGACAACTTCTGCAGACTTAAACCTCCCTCTCTGACAGCTCTGAAGAGAGCAGTGGTTCTCCCAGCACGGCATTTGAACTCTGAGAATGGACAGACTGCCTCCTCAAGTGGGTCCCTGACCTCCGTGAAGCCTAACTGGGAAATATCTCCCAGTAGGGGCCAATAGACACATCATATAGGCAGCTACCCCTCTGGGACAAAGCTTCTAGAGGAATGATCGGGCAGCAATATTTGCTGTTCTGCAATATATGCTGTTCTACAGCCTTTGCTGGTGATACCCAGGCAAACAGGGTCTGGAGTGGACCTCCAGCAAACTCCAACAAACCTGCAACTTAGGGGCCTGACTGTTAGAAGGAAAACTAACAAACAGAAAGGAATAGTATCAACATCAACATAAAGGTCATCTACACCAAAACCCCATCTGTAGGTCCCCAACATCAAAGACCAAAGGTAGATAAAACCACAAAGATGGGGAGAAACCAGAGCAGAAAAGCTGACAATTCTAAAAATCAGAGCACCTCTTCTATTCCAAAAGATCGAAGTTCCTTACCAGCAACAGAACAAAGCTGGACAGAGAATGACTTTGATCAGTTGACAGAAGTAGGCTTCAGAAGATCAGAAATAACAAACTTCTCCAAGCTAAAGTAGGATGTTCAAATGCATCGCAAGGAAGCTAAAAACCTTGAAAAAGGATTAGATGAATGGCTAGCTAGAACAAACAGTGTAGAGAAGACCTTAAATGACCTGATGGAGCTGAAAACCATGGCATGAGAGCTTCGTGACACATGCACAAGTTTCAATAGCCAATTCGATCAAGTGGAAGAAAGAGTATCAGTGATTAAAGTTCAAATTAATGAACTAAAGCGAGAAGACAAGGTTAGAGAAAAAGAGAGTAAAAAGAAATGAACAAAGCCTCCAAGAAATATGGGACTATGTGAGAAAACCAAATCTACATTTGATTGGTGTACCTGAAAGTGATGGGGAGAATGGAACCAAGTTGGAAAACATTCTTCAGGATATTATCCAAGAGAACTTCACCAAATGAGCAAGGTAGGCAAATATTCAAATTCAGGAAATACAGAGAACACCACAAAGATACTCCTCAAGAAGAGCAACCCCAAGACACATAATCATCAGATTCACCAAGGTTAAAATAAAGGGAAAAGTGTTAAGGGCAGTCAGAGAGAAAGGTCAAGTTACCCACAAAGGGAAGCCCATCAGACTAAGATCAGATCTCTCAGCAGAAACCTTACAAGCCAGAAGACTGGGGGCCAATATTCAACATTCTTAAAGAAATGAATTTTTAATCCAGAATTTCATATCCAGCCAAACTAAACCTCATAAGTGAAGAAGAAATGAAATCCTTCACAGACAAGCAAATGCCGACAGATTTTGTCAACACCAGGCCTGCCTTACAAAAGCTCCTGAAGGAAGCACTAAACATGGAAAGAAACAACAGGTACCAGCCAATACAAAAACATGCCAAATTGTGAAGACCATTGATGTTACAAAGAAACTGCATCAATTAATGGACAAAATAACCAGTGAACATCATAATGACAGAAACAAATTCACACATAACAATATTAACCTTAAATGTAAAGGGGCTAAATGCCCCAATTAAAAGACACAGACTGGCAAATTGGATAGTCAAGACCCATCAGTGTGCTGTATTCAGGAGACCCATCTCATGAGCAAAGACACACATAGGCTCAAAATAAAGGGATGGAGGAAGATCTACCAAGAAAATGGAAAGCAAAAAAAAAGCAGGGGTTGCAATCCTAGTCTCTGACAAAACAGAATGTAAACCAACAAAGATCAAAAGAGACAAAGGCCATTACAATAATGGTAAAGGGATCATTTCAACAAGAAGAGCTAACTATCCTAAATATATATGCACCCAATACAGGAGCACTCAGATTCATAAAGCAAGTTCTTAAAGACCCACAAAGAGACTTAGACTCCCACACAATAATAATGGGAGATATTAACACCACACTGTCAATATTAGATCAATGAAACAGAAAGTTAACAAGGATATCCAGGACCTGAACTCAGCTCTTCAACAAACAGAAATAATAGACATCTACAGAACTCTCCACCCCAAATCAACAGAATATACATTCTTCTCAGCACCACATCGCACTTATTCTAAAATTGATCACATAATTGGAAGTAAAGCACTCCTCAGCAAATGTAAAAGAACAGAATTCACAACAGGCTGTCTCTCAGTGAAGGGGGCCAGCCTCTCCACAACCTATGGGTGTTTCTCATCAGGTCGGATGAGAGACTGAGAAAAGAAAGAGACACAGAGACAAAGCATAGAGAAAGAAAAGTGGGGCCAGGGGACCGGCACTCAGCATATGGAGGACCTGCACTGGCATCAGTCTCTGAGTTCCCTCAGTATTTATTGATCATTATCTTTACCAGCTGGGAGAGGGGGAAGTGGCAGGACAATAGGGTAATAGTGGGGAGATGGTCAGCAGGAGAACATGTGAACAAATGTCTCTGTGTCATAAACAAGGTTAAGAAAAAGGTGCTCTGATTTGATATGCACATACATAAACATCTTGGTGCATTAAAGAGCAGTACTGTCACCAGCATGTCTCACCTCCAGCCTTAAAACAATTTTCTCCTATCTCAATAAACAGAACATACAATCAGGTTTTACACTGAGACATTCCATTGCCCAGGGATGAGCAGGAGACAGATGCTTTCCTCTTATCTCAACTGCAAAGTGGCCTTCCTCTTTTACTAATCCTCCTCAGCACAGACCCTTTATGGGTGTCAGACTGGGGGACGGTCAGGTCTTTCCCTTGCCAGGAGGCCATATCTCAGACTATTACATGGGGAGAAAGCTTAGACAATAGCTGGCTTCCTAGGCAGAGGTCCCTGTGGCCTTCCACAGTGTATTGTGTCCCTGGGTACTTGAGATTAGAGAATGGTGATGACTTTTAACAAGCATCCTGCCTTCAAGCACTTGTTTAGCAAAGCACATCCTGCATAGCCCTAAATCCATTAAGCCTTGAGTAAACACAGCACATGTCTCTGCAAGCACAGGGTTGCGGATAGGGTTACAGATTAATAGCATCTCAAGGCAGAAGAATTTTTCTTAGTGCAGAACAAAATGGAGTCTCTTATGTCTACTTCTTTCTATATAGACACAGTAACGGTCTGATCTCTCTTTCTTTTCCCCACATTTTCCCCTTCTCTTTTAGACAAAACTGCCATCGTCATCATGGCTCATTCTGGATGGTCGCTGTCTCTACAGAGCTGCTGGGTACACCTGCAGACTAACAACAGACAGAACAGGCACACAAGGATTAATATGAAATTTATAATAGTAGTACTTCCGATGGTCTTAACCCAAGTGACAGGGTTAAGATTTGCAAGGCCATCAGCAGCTCCCGCGATTGCCTCAGTTTCTGGTACCAAATTTAAATGGGCTTTTGATGCTTCGAAAATGTGTTCTTTTAATTTGGAAATGTTTAAAGTGAGATTATCTTCTCTTCCCTGTAGATGACATCTAACTGTGTCCCAGTGATGCTCAGACTTATTATAAACTCGGGGTGTAATACAAAACTCTGACATATTCCAGTCACACTGTAACTGGAAACGATGTTCCAAGCTCATGAGCCTATCTCGCATCCAAATGACAGTTTGTCTAAGATCAGTAATTTGATTTGCCAATTTTTGATCAATACCAGATTGTGAATTCCACAATCTTGTAGAATTCTTTTGCCAATCATTAACAAAGTTTATTGTCTAAACAGAAGAGTGCAATGCAACTCCCGCCACAGTGGCCGTAGCTGTGCCTGCAATTAATCCCATAATCACTGCAATTAAAGTAAAAATGAATCTTTTGGATCTATTTGAAATGCCTTTTAATACTTCAGTCAAAATATGGACGGATGGTGAGGCCTCCCACTGTCAGTCCATGGACACAGGGATCCACACGCCTTCTCTTGCTGTCACTAGCAGAATATGGTACTGCCAATTAAAAGTCGAATCAATGTAAGTAAACAATCTGCAATCTTCACAGGTTATAGTTTGGGAGTCTGGTTTAATACCTATATTTCCTACAACTAGCATATAAGGGGGCTTTACACAACTTTGCAAAGGAACTGTTAGACTGGAATTTAGGTCGATAGAATAAAATGGCTTATGATCTCTTGTTTCTATAGTTTGATTTCCAGACCAAATTCTAAGGCGGTATGAGGCAATCCATAATTCTGGATGTTCAGAACCAGAAACAGGACTTATTATTTTTGGTCTTGGAGTAGAGATTCCTTTTTCTCCCCATGCCCAAGGGTAGAAAGACTGTAATTTTTTATGCTTATGTTTGTCTAAATTTTCTGTTAAGTCACTATCAACAGCTGGACTCACTTGTGCACTGGGACACGGTTGAGTTTGTACTGTGCAATTGTGGTAGAATTGACCTCAAGGTGCCCAATCTATAATAGTTCCGAATTTATTGTTTTGTAATATCACCGCACTATTGGCCACACAGAAGTTTTCTGAACTAAAACTTCTGTGTCTTTTGATTTTTTGGGAATTTCCTTGGACCAAGTTTTCCCTGTAGGTCTAAATTTTAATGATCTTTGATAAGAAAAGTCATGTGAATAATTTACCTGTGGCCTGAGTGACATTGCACTTACTTACCATGTGATAAGCAAATCTACTGGTGGTACTGACAGTAGGTACTACTACCAACCAATTTTGGATTGCCGGAATCAAACATCCTGGTGCTCTCCCTAGGCAAATAGGAGGATAATGATACCCAGTGGAAATATTTATCATCATTCCTTCTTCCTCAGGTTTGGCAGGCCAACAATCATCTGTGGGGCCAGGTACCTACACGCTATTATTAACATATACTTCAATAGGATTATCCATCCATGTGACTGCCCAAATTAAGGGCAGGAAAGGCATATAGGCCCAGTAGGTATAATTAGCTGCAGCTGCTCCTGCAGGCATGGGGAGACTTACCACCATTGATACAATCATCAAAGCTGCAAGGAGCATATTCTCTGGAGTATGTCACCTTTGTGTTCTCTAGGCTTTTTTTAGCTAACTGCGTCAGCTTTTTTAATTGTGCCCAAGTCAGCAGCTCCGCTTTCTTGGTGGATGGCAACTTTATCTGTTCTTCTGACATCACCATCTTGTTCAACTTGTGAGTCGATGGTGCTCGATTGTGGTGTTTCTGTCTCCGTGGAGGCGCTTTTCTTTGCATCTCCGACGGGTTCATTGTAGAACTTCAAATGTCTAGTGGGTATTCAAACAGGAAGCTGATTTTCTCGTGGTGAAACACAAGCAAAACCTCTCCCACACATTGCCACCTTCCCTATTTCTCATGTCTTATTTTGGTTGTCTTTTCACCAAATCAGTTTTCCTTCATGTGGGCTGTTCTTTTTACCAGTAAGATGTTGTTCTGCAGAAGTAGTAGTCTGATTTCTGTAAATGTTTAAAAAATTTAAAGTATAGAGTGCTAGATTAAGTTGCATCTGAGGAGTGGTACACTCCTTACTGTCGCCCCCTTCTTTTTGTTTAACTAATTGAGTTTTGAGTGTTCTATTAGTTTTTTCAACTATGGCCCATCCTTGGGAATTATAGGGAATTCCTGTTGTATGTGTAATTTTCCACTGATTTAAGAATTTTTGGAAAGCTTTACTACAGTATTCTGGTCCATTGTCAGTTTGAATTTTTTCTGGAACTCCCATGACAGCAAAACAAGATAATAAATGTTTTTTAACATGGGAAGTACTTTCTCCTGTCTGGCAGGTTGCCCATATGAAGTGTGAATAAGTATCGACTGTTACATTAACATATGATAATCTTCCAAATGAAGGTACATGTGTGACATCCATTTGCCATAACGCATTAGGACACAGACCTCTGGGATTCACTCCTACCTCTTGAGTGGGTAGTTGTAGGACTTGGCACTGAGTGCAATGTTGTACAATATTTTTTGCCTGTTTCCATGTGACATCAAATTTGCTTTTTAATCCTGCTGCATTTACATGAGTCAAAGCATGAAGTTCTTGTGCTTTTATGAATGCAGATGATACCAGTAAGTCAGCTTGTTCATTTGCTTTAGTTAAAGGCCCTGATAAATTAGTGTGTGCTCTAATATGAGTAATGTAAAATGGGAAATTCCTTTTTCTTACAGTTTGTTGTAACAAATTAAACAAGTAGTTTAACTGATCATCCATACTATGTTTGATTAGAGCTGTCTCAACATCCCTTGTAGCCTGTACTACATATGCAGAATCTGATACAATATTAATAGATTGATTAAAACCTTGTAACACTGTAATGACTGCAACCAACTCTGCTCGTTGAGCCAATTGATATTGAGTTTTGATTACTCGCGCTTTTGGCCCTGTGTAAGTCGCTTTTCCATTGCTGGAACCATCAGTAAATACTGTCAGAGTATTTTCTAAAGGGTTCATGTCTGGTAATTTTAGGTAAAATCCAAGTAGTCAATTGTAAAAACTGGAAGATTTTTGTTTTTGGGTAATGATTATCAGTAATTCCCACAAAATCAGCAAGACCAATCTGCCATGCACCAGAATTGATAAAGGCTTGTCTAACTTGTTCCTTGTTTAAAGGAACAACTATTTTGTCTGGGTCATTTCCACACAATTTTATTATTCGTAATCTTGCCTGACCAATTAATGTAGCTATTTGATCTGAGTACAATGTAAAAGTCTTAATTGTACTGTGAGGAAAGAATGACCACTCCACAAGATCAGTATTTTGAACAATGATGCCTGTTGGAGAATGTGCAGTAGCAAAAATCAAAAGTTGGAGTGGGGCTAAGGGATCTATTTATTTGTGCTAACTTAATTTTTTCTTCCACTAATTTAATTTCTTTTGTTGGCTCTGGTGTTAATATTCTTTTACTATTTAAGTCTGGGTCTCCTCTTAAGATAGAGAACAAATTTGACATGGCATAAGTAGGAATGCCTAGAGTCGGCCGAATCCAATTAATATCTCCTAGCAATTTTTTGAAAGTCACTTAATGTTTTTAATGTGTCTTTTCTTATTTCTATTTTTTGTGGCTTAATTTTTCTATTTTCTATCTGCATCCCTAAATAATGAAAAGGAGTAGAGGTTTGAATCTTATCAGATGCTATTATCAGTCCTGCGTTGGCAACCTCTGCTTGCAGAAATCTGTAACAGTCAATTAATTTGTCTCTCGTTTCTGCAGCACATAAAATATCATCAACATAGTGAATGATATAACAGTCTGAAAAATTGTCTCTAACTGGTTGAAGAGCTTGACCTATGAAAGTCTGACAAATAGTTGGACTCTTAAGCATTCCTTGAGGTAACACTTTCCACTGAAACCTGGTAGCTGGTTCTTTTAATTTATGGCTGGTGTAGTAAAGGCAAATTTTTCACAATCCTGCTCCGCCAGAAGAATGGTAAAAAAGCAGTGCTTCAGATCAATTATAATTAAAGGCCAGTCTTTTGGGATCATGGCCAGAGAGGGCAACCCGGGTTGGAGAGGCCCCATGTGTTCAATTATGGCATTTACAGCTCTTAAGTCAGTTAACATATGCCATCTGCCGGACTTTTTCTGAATTACAAACACAGGAGAATTCCAAGGTGAGAATGAAGGCTTAATATGTCCCTTTTCTAATTGTTTCTTTACTAATAAATGTAAAGCCTCCAGTTTTTTGTTTTGGTAGCGGTCACTGATTTACCCATACTGGTTTTTCTGTTTTCCAAGTTAATGGAATGGGTTTAGGAGGCTCTACAGTGGCCGCCCCTAAAAAAGATACCCTATTCCTTCTCTTTCTTGATTTCCCTCAGTCTTAATTGGTACTTTAATGCCATTTTCACTTTTTCCTAGTCCCTTTCCTGGAATATATCCCATCTTAGTCATGATTCTTTGACTCGTGGGGCTGTATAACGGAGTGGGCGTAGTGATTTCTGCACCCCATGGTTGTACTAAATCTCGACCACACAGATTAACAGGAATTGAAGTAATCATTGGCTGAACAGTACTTTCTTGATTATCTGGCCCTAAGCAATGTAAAATCATGGTACTTTGATACACTTCTGAGGCTGTGCCTACGCTGACAAATCCTGTAACAGCCTTTTGTTTAGGCCAATTTTTTTGGCCACTGATTTAAACCAATGATAGAGACATCTGCTCCAGTGTCTAGTAACCTTTCAAACTGTTTTCCTTGAATAATGGCCTTATACACAGGTCTGCTCTCTGAGACCTGACTTGCCCAATATGCAGCCTTTCCTGCCGGATCAGTGCTTCCAAACCCTGCTGTTCTTTTTATTTCACTGTTTCCAACGTTAATATAAGGCAGGAGTAATAATTGAGCAATCCTGTCTCCTGGACTGGCACTCCAAGGAATTGAAGAGCTAATAACCGATTGAATTTTGCCTTTATAATCTGAATCAACCACATCAGTATGAATTTGAACTCCCTTTAGATTTAGACTTGATCTTCCTAAGATAGTCCTACAGTCCCCTCAGGCAGTGGGCCATACACCCCTGTGGGGAATTTTTGTGGGGCTCCCCTGAAAGTAGAAAGACTACTTGTATAGTACATAAATCTACTGCTGCACTGCCACTTGTGGCAGGGGACAATTGCTGTATTGTGATAACTGGCTCATTCCTGAGGCACTTGTGACAGTGGGGGTTGTTGTGTCTGAAAACCCTGAGGAGCAAAGGGCTGAATTGGGAATGCCCCAGTTTGTTGTGGGGCCTGAGGCTGGCCCCTCTTCTGTTTCCTGACATGGTTGTCCATTTTTATCAAATTTAGAATGACACTGATTAGCCCAACGTTTTCCTTTTTTACATTTTGGACATAGGCCAGGTGGCTCTTTACCTGTTGTTGTAGTAGCTTGAGTTGTTATATTTTGTTTATTTGAGACTGGGCAATTCTTTTTTAGATGACCAATTTGACAATCATAACATTTTCCCCCAAAAGTTCTAACTTGTCCTCCTAAAGCAACTCCCATTATTGCTTGAGCCAAAAGCTTAACTTTATGCACAGCTCCTCCAATTCCATCACAGGCTTTTACGTACTCTGAGATTACATCTGATCCTGCCGGGACCTTTGCTTTTAATGGCTTAATGGCTGATTGACACTCAGGGTTGGCGTTTTCGTATGCCATCAACTCCACTATGACCTTACGGGCATTCTCATCGGTAATTGACTTTTGAGCAGCATCTTGAAGCCTTGCCACAAAATCAGGGTAGGGCTCTTTAGAGCCTTGTCTTGCTGTATTGAATGAGGGGAAGGTGGCAGGTGGTTTCTGGGTCTTGAATTTTTTCCCAGGCTCTAAGGCAGTTAGCTCTAACTTGCTCAATGACCTATTTTGCATTATTGCTTGTTAATTAGTAGTGCTCCAATTTTGACCTGTTCCTAATGGTTGATCTGCTTCTATGTTAACTGGAGGATTGGCAGCCCTATTTTTTCGGACCTGTTCTTGTGCCCATCAATCCACCAAGTCAAAATTGAGAGGGTGAGAGTGATGATTTGGCTAAAATCTCCCAATCATAAGGAATGAGTCTATGTCCATGAGCAATGGATTCTAATAATGTTCTCATATAAGGGGGGTTGGGTCCATACTGTTTTACTCCCTCTTTCATATCTTTTAGCATTTTTATAGAAAAAGACTCATACCTGGCCTCAGCTAGGGGAGGCTCTCCCTCTTGGGCCCCTTCTCCAGGTGGTCTCGGTTCAAATATTACTAGGAATTGCCACACCTCAGTATCTCCTTGTTTTCTTGCCTCAAAAATTGTATGTAATGCACGACCTTGTCCACTAGGTGGTGCTGTAGGATTAAGTCTCATAGTGGGCGGCTGAGGCTATAGCGCCCTGCCCTGTGGTGCTGGAAACATTCCTGGCTGTCCAAACTGATTTTCTGGGGGCGGCTGCTACTGAACTTCGGCTGGTGGACAGTATTGATAGGCTACTGGTGGTTGGGTCTTATTTTCTACTGGCTGATACTGTGGATACGGTATCTGGATTGGCATTGCTGTGACAGAGATTCTATCTTTTTCTATTTGATATTCTTTTGGGGTTTGTACTTGCCTAACCTGCATTTGAGGTTCTAATGTTACAGACATCTGAACAGCTGGAAAAGGAGTTGGCCATCGTGGTTTAGACTCTGATGGCCCTGCTAATTCTGGACCTTTTTCCTCTAATTTTAATGTTTCAGAATATATTACCTCCTGGAATTGATTATAGTCAACATTTTGCATTGACCAAGCCATTACCAGCTCTGCTACATATTTACAATGTGAACTTTCTGCTCCTTTCTGGGATTCTATCCCTGCCTCTTCTTCACAATCTATTACGCAGCTTTCAGGGGCATCAGAAACTGAAACGCTATCTTCTCCTGTTTCAAAACGGTTCTAAAGCTACTTTAATAATGGCCCGATCATTCCATACTGTAAGTGGGATGATTTTACACTCCCTACTTGCTTCTGTAATTCTTTGCCAATTTTTCCCCAATCTTCTAGATCTAAAGTTCCCTGTTCTGGAAACCATGGGCAGAATTGTTCTATTGTTTGAAATAGCGTAATTAGATTTTCTGTAGAGACTCTAACTCCCCCTCTTCTTAAAAGAATTTTAATAAAGCTGAGATAAGGGACATATTTACTTTCAGTTTGCCCCATTGTTACCCTAGGTTCTTCAGAGTGCACAAGCTTACCACAAGGCTGACTGTAGATGTACTTGGGAATCTCTAGTCAACTTGTCCTCAATGACCATGCTCAAGAGTACCTTCACCCTAGATAAAAGCACCCACGTTGGGCACCAGATAAAGCGGACCAGCCCCACCACAACCTGTGGGCATTTCTCGTCAGGTGGGACGAGAGACTGAGAGAAGAAAGAGATACAGAGACAAAGCATAGAGAAAGAAAAGTGGACCCAGGGGACTGGCGCTCAGCATACGGAGGACCCGTGCTGGCACCAGTCTCTGAGTTCCCTCAGTATTTATTGATCATTATCTTTACCAGCTCGGAGAGGGGGATGTGGCAGGACAATAGGGTAATAGTGGGGAGAGGGTCAGCAGGAGAACATGTGAACAAATGTCTCTGTGTCATAAACAAGGTTAAGAAAAAGGTGCTGTGCTTTGATGTGCACATACATAAACATCCTGGTACATTAAAGAGCGGTACTGCCACCAGCATGTCTCACCTCCAGCCCTAAGGCTGTTTTCTCCTGTCTCAGTAAATAGAACATACAATTGGGTTTTACACCGAGAGGTTCCATTGCCCAGGGATGAGCAGGAGACAGATGCTTTCCTCTTATCTCAACTGCAAAGTGGCCTTCCTCTTTTACTAATCCTCCTCAGCACACACCCTTTGCGGGTGTCAGGCTGGGGGATGGTCAGGTCTTTCCCTTCCCACGAGGCCATAACTCAGACTATCACATGGGGAGAAACTTGGACAATACCTGACTTTCCTAGGCAGAGGTCCCTGAGGTCTTCTACAGTGTATTGTGTCCCAGGGTACATGAGATTAGAGAATGGTGATGACTTTTAACAAGCATCCTGCCTTCAAGCACTTGTTTAACAAAGCACATCCTGCACAGCCCTAAATTCATTAAGCCTTGAGTAAACACAGCACATGTCTCGGCAAGCACAGGGTTGTGGGTAGGATTACAGATTAACAGCATCTCAAGGCAGAAGAATTTTTCTTAGTACAGAACAAAATGGAGTCTCTTATGTCTAATTCTTTCTACATAGACACAGTAACAATCTGATCTCTCTTTCTTTTCCCCACACTCAGACTACAATGCAACCAAATTAGAACTCAGGATTTAGAAACTCACTCAAAACCATACAACTACGTGGAAACTGAACAACTTACTCCTGAATGACTACTGAGTAAACAATGAAATGAAGGGAGAAATAAAGATGTTCTTTGAAACCAGTGAGAACAAAGACATAACGTACCAAAATTTCTGGGACACATTTAAAGCAGTGTGTAGAGGAAAATTTGCAGCACTAAATGCCCACAAGAGAAAGCAGGAAAGATCTAAATTCGACACCCTAACGTCACAATTAAAAGAACCAGAGAAGCAAGAGCAAACAAATTCAAAAACTAGCAAAAGGCAAGAAATAACAAAGATCAGAGCAGAACTGAAAGAGATAGAGGCACAAAATCCCTCCAAACAATCAATGAATCCAGGAGCTGGTTTTTTGAAAAGATCAACAAAATTGATGGACCACTAGCAAGACTAATAAAGAAAAAAAGAGAAAAGAATCAAATAAATGCAATAAAAAATTGTAAAGGGGACATCACCACTGATCCCACAGAACTACAAACTACCATCAGAGAATACTATAAATACTTTTATGCAAATAAACCAGAAAATCTAGAAGAAATGGATACATTCCTGGACACATACATTCTCCCAAGACTAAACCAGAGAACTAAATCTCTGAATAGGCCAATAACACGCTCTGAAATTGAGGCAATAGTTAATAGCCTACCAACCAAAAACAATCCAGAACCAGACAGATTCACAGCCAAATTCTACCAGAGGTACAAAGAGGAGGTGGTACCATTCCTTCTGAAACTATTCCAATGAACAGAAAAAGAGGGAATCCTCCCTAATTCATTCTATGAGACCAATGTCATCCTGATACCAAAGCCTGGCAGAGACACAACAAAAAAAGAGAATTTTAAACCAATAACTCTGATGAACATCGATGCAAAAATCCTCAATAAAATACTGGCAAACTGAATCCAGCAGCACATCAAAAAGCTTATCCATCATGATCAAGTCGGCTTCATCCTTGGGATCAAGGCTGGTTCAATATACACAAATCAATAAACGTAATCCATCACATCAACAGAACCAATGACAAAAACCACATGATTATCTCAATAGATGCAGAAAAGGCCTTCGACAAAATTCAACAGCCCTTCATACTAAAAACTCTCAATAAACTAGGTATTGATGGAATGTATCTCAAAATAATAAGAGCTATTTATGACAAACCCATAGCCAATATCATACTGAATGGGCAAAAACTGGAAGCATTCCCTTTGAAAACTGG
>NW_012122598.1:4702505-4702869 GCF_000951035.1 Colobus angolensis palliatus
CACATTTACAAGAAAAAAACAAACAACCCCATCAAAAAGTGAGCAAAGTATATGAACAGACACTTCTCAAAAGAAGACATCTATGCAGCCAACAGGCACATGAAAAAATGCTCATCATCACTGTCATCAGGGAAATGCAAATCAAAACCACAACGAGATACCATCTCACACCAGTTAGAATGGCAATCGTTAAAAAGTCAGGAAACAACAGATGCTGGAGAGCATGTAGAGAAATAGAATGCTTTTACACTGTTGGTGAGAATGTAAACTAGTTCAACCATTGTGGAAGACAGTGTGGTGATTCCTCAAGGATCTAGAACTAGAATTACCATTTGACCCAGCAATCCCATTACTGGGTATATAC
>NW_012122598.1:4703419-4721148 GCF_000951035.1 Colobus angolensis palliatus
TTACCATTTGACCCAGCAATCCCATTACTGGGTATATACCCAAAGGATTATAAATCATGCTACTATAAAGACACATGCACACGTATGTTTATTGTGGCACTATTCACAATAACAAAGACTGGAAACCAACCCAAATGTCCATCAATGATAGACTGGATAAAGATAATGTGGCACATACACACCATGGAATACTATGCAGCCATAAGAAAAAGATGAGTTCATCTCCTTTGCAGGGACATGGATGAAGCTGGAAACCATCATTCTCAGCAAACTATCACAAGGACAGAAAACCAAACACCACATGTTCTTACTCATAGGTGGGAACTGAACAATGAGATCACTTGGACACAGGGCAGGGAGCATCACACACCAGGGCCTGTTTAGGGGTGGGGGCCTGGGGGAGGGATAACATCAGGAGAAATACCTAATGTAAATGATGAGTTGATGGGTGCAGCAAACCAACATGGCACATGTATACCTACATATCAAACCTGCACATTGTGCACATGTACCCTAGAACTTAAAGTATAATAATAAAAAGAAAAAGAGAAAGAAATAAAACTTATAACTTTGTTGAACAGTGAGTCCTCTTATGTGTCATTTTGAGTAGCGTTTTTTTCATAGATCCTGATAATACCAATTGATTATTGGAACCATGCCATAAATCTCTTGTTGGGCAAATAATGCAAACATTATCAGCCCAAATCAATTTTTATTTATGTGGTACTCAAGACTGACCATGTTTAACAACATCATTTAAATCCTTTTTTGGAAAATAATGTTAGCTTTTCAGTGTAAGCTAACATGTCAGCTAAAAATGTAAGGTTTTCAGTCTTAGTGAAACTCAAGGCAGGCATTTTTACTGCATGATCAGCCAAGTTGTTTCCTTTATCCTCATCAGATTCCAATTTTAATTAATTGTAAATTTTAAAATAACTGAAAGAGTATAACTGGATTTTGTAACACAAAGGATAAATTATTGATCACAAATTTCAATTATGACCAAGGCAGGGGGATGGTGAATTTTATAAATTATTGACAAAAGTTTTATTTTTAATTTGATTCCCTTTGGAGGAAAAAAAAAATTCCTCTTCATTTCCAAAGCATGCTACTCATGAACAATCCCAAAGGCATAACAACTACCAATGTAAAGGTTTGCAATTTTACCTTTTGCCAGGACACAAGCTCTGGTTAAGTAAATTCTGCTTGTTGGGCCAAAGTAGCCATCAAGAGTAGGGCTAATTTAATCACTTCATAAAGGATAGTGATAGAATATCCAGCCTAGTTTTCTTCATTACATATCATATATGATCTATCAGTAAACCATGAAAGTTAAGTGTTTGGTACAGGAGTTTCTTGTAAATCAACTCCAGGCTTTAGTGGCTGGTCAGTTCAATTTAGACAGTCATAAGGTATCTTTTCATCAGGTGGGGGAAGGAGGGTTGCTGGAATAAGATTATTGCAGTGAGAAAGAATAATATGAGGAAAAATCAAAAGCAAGTTCTTACAATAAGTGAGCCTTCTTGCAGAGAGATGTTGAGCATCATGAGAGTTGAGTAAAGCTTCTACAGTGTGAAGAACGTAGACAGTGACAGGTGATCCCATGACTATTTCTTTCATATATTTAGTCAAAGCCACAGTGGCTCACATAGCTCTCATGCAGGGAGAAAGTCCCTTAGTTACTGAATCTAATTGCTGGCTATAACAGACAAGGAGTCTGTAGTGATCTCCACATTTTGGGGTAAAGACCTCTAATGCATGTCCTTCTCTTTCATGCATGAAAATGAAGGAGGGGAGCTCATAATTGGGGTGCCCTAAGGCAGAACTTAGAAAGTCTTTGAATTGATAGAAGGCTATACAAGCATTCTCTTCCCAGTCCAGGGAATCCAGTTTGCTAACTTTCAGAAGAGTGTATAATGGTTGAGCTATCAAAGAAAAATAAGGTATTCAGTTTCGACAGAACACTGCCAGGCCCAAACCCCCTTGTAATTGTCTCTTAGTCTAAGACTGGGGAAAGCTTAAAATGTTTATTAAGATCCCAGAGAAGTCCTTGGTTTGATATCAAATATCTTGAATATTTGATATGGGCCTGAATAAATTGGAGTTTTTCTCTGGAAACCTTGTATGGCTTTTGTCTGCTAGAAGTTTAAGGAGGTGAATGCTATCATGTTCACAGGCCTCTTTAGAAGGGGACAGAGGAGGTGGTTATCAGCACACTGCAAGAAAGTCGATCCTTGGGGGGAAAAATGTCTGCTAAATCTGTCTTCAGTATCTATGAAAAGAGGGACTTTCAGTACAGGCATTACTGTCCAGGTACATTGTTGTCCTTCCCATGTAAAGGCAAATAAAAATTGACTCACGGGGTTCACAAGAATGCTTTTTAAAAAAGCACTACAGTGGTCTATCACTGTGAAAAACTTTCTTTCCGTGAAGATAGAAGTAAGGAAGGTATGGGGATTTGAAATGACAGCATCGGCCGGGCGCGGTGGCTCAAGCCTGTAATCCCAGCACTTTGGGAGGCCGAGACGGGCAGATCACGAGGTCAGGAGATCGAGACCATCCTGGCTAACATGGTGAACCCCCGTCTCTACTAAAAGTACAAAAAAAAAAAAAAAAAAACTAGCCAGGCGAGGTGGCGGCGCCTGTAGTCCCAGCTACTCGGGAGGCTGAGGCAGGAGAATGGCCTGAACCTGGGAGGCGGAGCTTGCAGTGAGCTGAGATCTGGCCACTGCACTCCAGCCTGGGTGACAGAGCGAGACTCCGTCTCAAAAAAAAAAAAGAAAAAGAAATGACAGCATCAAGGAATGACAATGTTATTAGTGGCTCTTGCGTCTTGTACAACTCTTCATCCTCATCCATGAGGTTTATTTAGGGGAAGGACAGGAGTTTTGCAGATGCTTGTGTGAGGCACTATAAGATGATTGGCTTTATATTCTTCTATAATTGGTTTAATTATAAACCAATTAAATGAAAAAGCAATAAAGCAAGGGCTTCAGGGTTTAGGGGGTATTGTCTGATATTAGAAAGGGGCTTGTTTGGGTCAATTTGAATTTTGTAGTGGGGAAGCCAAATGGATTCATCCAATGTCTGTTGTGATTTAGCCAAAAGGTCCTCAAAAACCTCTTTTAAAAGAGCTAATCTCTCAGTATTTTTGTTATTTAGGTTAAGGGCAAAAATGGACAAAGATGTTGAGAAATTTTCACTGTTGTCAGTTAAAGGAAGGGTTATGTCCATTTCAAGAACTCTCTCCCCCTTTTGGGAAAAGGAAATGGCAGCATGACATTTTTAAGTCCCTTCAGAGTAAATTAACTGGGGTCAAAGGAGTGAGAAAAAAGAATGACTGTCCTGGAGAGGATTTAATTGAAAAAGCAAGGGTAAAGATTTGCAAACTGTTATAGGTGTATTAGAAACTCCCACCATTTGAATGTTCTCAATACTCCAAGGAAGGGGCTGCTTGAGGCAGGTGAGGTTATACACAGGGAGTTGCTCCAAAGCCAGTAATGACAGTGAGAACCTCTTTTTCAGTCATTAGGGATATTTTGCCCAAGTGATTAAGAGTTTGGAAAACTCAACTGTGTTTTCTCAGACCACCATCAGTCCATAAGCAACATAGAGGGCAGTTTATTAAGGGAATTTCAGCAGGTTTTAATTGTATACTTTTTTTCAATGTCCAGACTTTTTGCAGTAGTGGCAAACCCGTTTAAGATTTGGTTTTATGAAAAGAATGAGATCATGTTCTTTGCAGGAACATGGATGGTGCTGGAGGCTATTATCCTTAGCAAACTTAGGAACAAAAAACCAAATGCCACATATTCTCACTTATAAGTGTAAGCTAAATGATGAGAACTCATAAACACAAAGAAGGGAACAACTGACACTGGGTCCTAATTAAGTGTGGAGGGTGGGAGGAGAAAAAGGAGCAGAAAAAGATAACTATTGGGTACTAGGCTTACTACTTGAATGATGAAACAATCTGTACAACAAACCCATGGCACAAGTTTACCTATATCACAAACCTGCACATGTACCTCCAAACCTAAAAACAAGTTTTAAAGATTTGGTTTATGGCATTAGACTGCCATGTTTTATTATAAAGGGCATTTTCTTTGCCCTTGCTTTATTGGTCATAGAAATTTTTCAGGCTAATTTGTTGTCCAGGTTAACTAAGTCAGAGGTGGATATTGTTTCCCAATTAAGTTGAGCCAATTTAACTAGAATTACAAGCTCTTCAGCTAGGCCATTTATAAACATAGAATTAAAGGCCACTTTGTTAGATTTCACATCCAAGGGAGTCCAGTTTTCCTCAAAACTATTTCAAGTCTATTGTAATAATCGTGTACTGCCTCACCTTCCTTTTGAGTGCCAACCTGAATCCTGTTCTATTCTAGTGGTTTAGGGAATGCTAAAGGAATGTCTTCATATAAATGTTTGGCTCTTTCTTGGGCATTTCCCCTATTGGGCAGCATATTGTGTTGGTTATCAGTTAGACGATTGTTTCTACCTGCTTTTGCCATCCAGTGTTGTGGCTGGCCTTCTCCAACAAGCATGTGCATTAATTGGTAAAGATCAGAGAAACCAGGTTCATAAGATTGGATAACAACTGAAACTCTTCAGCAAATTCGTGAGGGTTCTCAGTAACCTTGGGGAACTCTAGGTTCAGCTTTTGTCCAGGGTGTTTAGGAAATACTTAAGAGAGGGCCATTATTATTTGGATGGAGCTTAAAGAGGTGAATTTGAATAGGTTTAGAAGAATGAGGGGAATCAAGGGAAGTTTTGGGAGGAGAAGAACAGAAGTTCAGCAAGTACAGGATATAGAGACTGAGGAGCAGAAGAAGTAGAAAAATGAGAGTAAGGGGAAGAAACCTGGGCCTTGAGGACTTTTTTTCTTTCTTTCAATTTTTTATTCACCTTTGTGAGTTTAGAGACTTTGTTTTGGAGGGAGGCAATTTTAGAGTCCTGAATGAGTTTGGACACTTCTAAATGCTAATTAAAATAAGCATCTCATTTAGATTTTATTATTTTAAAACCAAGGTCTTCTCCATTTAGTTCAGAGAAAGTCTAGTTTAAATATATCGAAGGAACACCAATTTGGTCATTTTAGTTTCAAAATGTGTTTCGTATTAAAGGTCCATGGTTCCAGATAAACACAAGTGGAGAGTCCATAATTTTTGAACATATAACTATCTTGAATCCCAGAAGGGGGACAATAATTACAAAGTTCAGAATTAAAGAATCCCATATTTAAAATGATAATTACACTCATCAATGGAAGAACTCCTAACCAACAGGACATTTTCTAACATAGCAGGAAAACTCCTGCACAAGGTAACAGCCTTTGCCAGAACAATTGGAACAGCTGTTCCCAAATTCTCAAATAAAGACATTGTCCTCAACTAAAGGGAAGGAGACTGGAGCCTGAAAGGACTTACCAGTGACCATATCAACAATCCGAAGAAACAAAGAGCGTAAGGAGCGCTTTGTTTTGGGTACGTCACCTGAGTTCAGAAAACGGCAGTCCACTGGAAGGTAAAATCACTTAAGGTCTCACTTCAGTAATCCTGCTATGTTAACTAAAATATATATTGATACAAAATTCAAAGAAAATAGCATTTATTTGAAAAACAAAGAATTGCAAGCCAGGTACACAAAGTCGGGGCAACCCTGAAAAACGCACCCAGAGACAAGCACAGGAAAGCTTTATTTAATAGGGAATGATTGCCACAAAAAAAAAAAAAAAAAAAAAAAGTTGTTTTCAGAGGCAGTCTATTGTCTGGGCAGAAATCCTAAATTGCAAACCCATTCTGATTAGGTAATCAGGGTACTCCCAGCTGAGATATGTTGAAAACTGGAGGATATTGATGTCTGTTGTTATCCAAATATATTGGAACATCCTGTGGCTTTATCTTTAACAGGTGGGAGTGCAATCCTCTCACAGTATCCTGGCTCTAAAGCCTTAGCCTTAAGTATTTCATTTTCTTTCACACCCATACTAGTGAAGGTTTAATAAACTAAAATAGGATGTACATAACTGGGGCCAAACAGAAAGAGCAGTTAGTGAAAAATTACAAAGGCTTGGAACTTTCAGTTGTTGGGGAAACTTTTAGAGGCCTTTTTTCCTCCAGCTGATTATTTGTGGTGGCTAAGGAAAGAAAATTTCAAATAAATGAACCTTTAAACTGATACTCTTAACATCCATAGTTGAAGGGAAAAACATCTGAGCCCCATTTTCCATGATATCTCTAATATTCAGCTGACAATCTACAGGTGCTTAATGAGTCATCAATTATAACATGTTATGAAATCTTCAATTTCATTTGTCTTTCTGTTTGGCTTTTAGTCTGTAAGTCTTGACTTTTCTTCATCTCTGTCTAAACCTTCCGTTTGCTCAAAGTGCTGAAAACAGTCAACAAATAAATTTGTGTGGACAAGTGGGAATGATAACTCTACTGACTACCCCACTGAATTCACCTGATTCATGTTAGTGTTGGTTTGGCTTCTGAGATTAATGAGCTTTGTCATAATCCAGACTCTAAGTAAGAATTAAGTCTCAATGGGTAGAAAGAATGCCTGGTTAAAAGACACCAGAATTCCATATACCACAAGACTAAGGAAAATGGATTGATGACTCATAGCATGCCCACACTGGTGCCAGAAGTTGTAATGAAGGGAAGAATTAGTCAAGATTAACCATGAAGAATAGGGCAAGTGAAGGGATGTATGCTATTGGATCTGAATAAGTCAGAGTGTCCTCCTCAGACTAGTAACAGCTGACAGAGATAATTTATGTTCATGTTGTCTAGTTGTTTAACAGAAAAGATTGGCCATGGGACATGGCTTGATGACTTGGGCAATGATTTAGAATTTGTGAAAATGAATAGTTCCTCAAGAAATGTCAGCAACTGAGCCTATAACACACTCACAACCTACTTTAAAACCTCACTCTGTTTTCTAGGTATGCAATAGATCTTTTCCATGTCAACAGAATGTAAAGTAGAACTAAAGATAAGCATGAAAATAGATCACGGACCAGTGAGTAGGAACAGAAAGAATAGGTGGTTTTTGGAAGCTGCAGTGAGACTTTGCGTCTGAGGTAGAGAAAAAGTGGTTGTGGAAAAAGCACTGAACTTGGATTGTGTGGATTCAAATTCTGGCTCCACATCTTACTAGCTTTGAGATTACTTAGTCTTTGGTAAGTTTATGAAATGGGAAGAATATAATAATCCTTGTCTTGCAGGACTATTGTGAAGCTCTAATTAAGTCATGGATGTGGAAGAGCTTTCAAAATTGTAAAGTGAAGGGGAAGGTATTGTTGTTGTCTAGGACATCTCCACACATACTAGTTACAAGGGCACTGTGGAGAAAAAGGAGAAATCCTCTCCCTCAGGGGAGCTGTATCCAGTGAACTACAGCTATCAGCCTCTCATATGGACTCTTGGGAAGTCCAAAGTTTGTGTGAAACCTCAGTGGCATATAGTACTAACGATTACTAACTAATTTACTTTCCTTTGGTTTTCTTCCTCCAAATGTAGGCTTTTAAAGGAAACTTGCTCTTTTATTCCCTTTAAATCTTTCCAGCTGACCTCCAGAAAGCTGACACAATAGTTTTAAGCAGATTATGCCTTGCTTTCCTAATACTCAGGCAGTACTATATTGGCATTGTTTACCAGTTTTGAGAATGTAGCCCAAACACTTTCATTCAGGCCTCCCCATGACAAGTAACATATTTGTGAGATTGCTACCTAGGGTTGAGGGGTTAGCTTGTGATTCTAGAAGAAGGGGAGCATGTAAGATTTAAATGCAGTGGTTGGCATTAGGAGCATGATGTTCTAACCAACTCTTTGAATTTAATTTTAAGCTTCCAGGGACCATATTATAGAATGACATAAAATATTGGCTATAAATAAAGATCTTTGAGGTCATCTACTCCAAAAGAAACAAGAAAACACCCACCCAGAGTGGAGTCAGAGACTTGGTTTTTTTTTTTGTTTTTTTTTTTGTTTTTGAGACAGAGTCTCGCTCTGTCGCCCAGGCTGGAGTGCAGTGGCGCAATCTCGGCTCACTACAAGCTCCGCCTCCTGGGTTTACGCCATTCTCCTGCCTCAGCCTCCCGAGTAGCTGGGACTACAGGCGCCCGCCATCTCGCCCGGCTAGTTTTTTGTATTTTTAGTAGAGACGGGGTTTCACCATGTAGACCAGGATGGTCTGGATCTCCTGACCTCGTGATCCACCCGTCTTGGCCTCCCAAAGTGCTGGGATTACAGGCTTGAGCCACTGCGCCCGGCCGAGACTTGGTTTTAATGGCATAGTTGGAACTGAAGCTAAAGTTGCCTTATTTTCAATGCAGAATTTCTTATTCTGTTTCCATTGAATTATCTTTACATTAAGGGCAGGACCACCTCCTTTCTCTATGCCTATTTCTGGACAAATTGTCTCTGAATCAGGCAAATCATCCAAGAAGCATGTTGCCAACTGTTTGATAATTTAGAAATGTCAGATAGATGTCAAGGAGTGGGCCTAAAAATTTAACTTTTCATGGGCTATATTTTTGTTTCCCCCTTTTTATTACATTTTCATTGAAAGCTGTGACTACCATATTGTATCCATACCTTGTCTTACATTTTATAGTCTTTATCAAGTTTGGCTGTAACATATGCATTCCAGTTGATATTAGAGTTTACATGAGTTCAGCTGCTTCCTCTGAAAAGTAAAAAAGGGTGGCAAATAAATGGTATTTGGACAAAATGACCTCAAAGATTCTAGCTTCAGCGTTCTATGATTTTATGATTTACATAGTTTTTCATTGTAGGATTTTGGACAATTCCCAATTTTTCATTAATAAAAATATCAATCATTTTGTACAAATATTTTTAATTTATTTATAAATGTTTCCTTGGGGTACATTCCAAAAATGAGATTGCTGGGTTAAAGGGCAAGCTTACTTTTTAATGAACTCTCAATGCATAATGCCAAACTGCTCTCTATAAAGATTTATACTACCTAGTTATATCATTATAGCAATTCATAATTGTTCCTGCTTCTTGACAACCTTTCCAACATTGGTTCCTTTATTATTATTCTATTGTTTTATTTGTCTAGATTTAACAGATACAAGTGTAGTGTTTTTACATGGATATATCGTGTAGCGGTGGAGTCTAAACTTCTAGGGTAACCATCAACTGAATAATGAACATTGTACCCATTAAGTAATTTCTCATCCCCCACCCCCTCCCACACTCCCACCCTTTCAAGTCTCCAGTGTTTATTAATTTATGTTCTGTGTCCCTGTGATCACATTTAGCCCCTGCTTTCATAAGTGAGAATGTGGTATTTGATCTTGTTTCTGAGTTGTTGCACTTAAGATAATGGCCTCCAGTTCCATTCATGTTGCTCCAAATGACATGATTTTATTATTTTTTATGGCTGAATAGTATTCCACTGTGTGTGTGTATATATATATCATTTATCCAATAATCAGTTGACAAACAGGTTGATTCCATATCTTTGTTATAGTGAAGAGTACTGTGATAAACATGAGTGCAGGTAGGTTTTTATATAATGATGACCTCTGGGTAGATACCCAGTAGTGGAATTGCTGGATTGAATGGTAGTTCTAGTTTTAGTTCTTTGAGAAATCTCCATGATGTACTCCATAGAGGCTGTAGTAATTTACATTCCCACCAACAGTGTATACGTGTTCTCTTTTTGCTGCATCCTCACCAGCATGTTATTTTTTAACTTTTTGGTAATAGGCATCCTAACTGATGTAAAATTGCTGGGTCTGACCCACAGACCCTGGCCAAATGATGAATGAACAAATGCACTCCAAAACAGATATCCAGTGAAAGAGTGGGCTAGGGGACCAGGCCACTCACAAAAAGAGTTGTAGCAGCCATGGCCCTGACAAGCTGGCACTTCAGGCATTTATTTAGCACAGATTTAATGACAAAGGCCTTGAGTTAACACACTTGTGGGTCATTAACATGGTTCCCCCTCCCCACCTCCCAAAGGAGCAGTCCTGTGTGCGAATGATTAAAGGTCAAGTTCCAAGGCCTAAGTGAACTAACTTCTCTAGATCAGTTTCTTTACATCCCCTTGTTATCCAACCTAAGCTTTCAGGCACTGGATAAGAGAATTTGGCTGCCCTCAGCTAAATTCTTTTCCAAAGCTTTTGTAAAACCAGCCAGCCTTCAAAGAAGGTTTGCATCTATCTACAACTTTTCCCACCACCCTGACTGATCTCCTACATAAAATGATATCTCATTGTGGTTTAAATTTGCATTTCTCTGATTAGCAATGTTGAGCATTTTTTCCTATGCTTACTGGCCATTTGCATGTCTTTTGAGAAATGTCTGTTCATGTTCTTTGCCCACTTTTTAATGGGCTTATTTGGTTTGTGGTGGTTGTTGAGTTCTTTGTAAATCCTGAATATTAATCCCAACTGATGCATGGTTCAAAAATATTTTTCCCATTCTGCAACTTGTATGTTCATTCTGATTATTTATTTTGCTGTGAAGAAGCTTTTTAGTTTACTTAAATCCCATTTGTCTGTTTTTGGTTTTGTTGCTTGTGCTTTTGAGATCTTAATCATGAATTATTTGCCTAGACCAATGTCCAGGAGAACTTTCCCTAGGTTTTCTTCAAGTATTTTTATTGTTTGAGGTTGTATTAGTCCATTTTCATGCTGCTAATAAAGACATACCTGAGACCGGGAAGAAAAGGAGGTTTAATTTGACTTACAGTTCCATGTGGCTGGGGAGGTCTCACAACCATGGAGGAGGGCCAAAGGCACTTCTTACATGGCAGTAGCAAAAGAAAATGAGGAAGAAGCAAAAGCGGAAATCCCTGATAAACCCATCAGATCTCATTAGACTTATTCACTATCACAAGAATAGCACAAGAAACACCGGCCCCCATGATTCAATTACCTCCCACTGGGTGCCTCCCACAACACATGGAAATTCTACAATTCAAGTTGAGATTTGGGTAGGAACACAGCCAAGCCATATCAGAGGTCTTACATTTAAGTCTTTAATTCATATTGAGTTAATTTTTGTATACAGTGAAAGATAAGGGTACAGTTTTTCTCTTCTGCATATGGAAATCTAATTTTCCCAGAACTGTGTATTGAAAATGGTATTCTTTCCCCCATGTATGTTTTGTCAACTCTGTCAAAGGTCAGTTGGCGTAGATATGTGGCTTTATTTGTGAGTTCTCAACTGTTCCATTGGTCTATGTGTCTATTTTTACACCAGTACCATGCTGTGTTTGTTACTATAGCCTTGTAGTATATTTTGAAGTTAGGTAAGTGTATATTTTGAAGTTTTTTGATGGAGTCTTCAGGGTTTTCTAGATATAAGCTTACATCATCAGCAAAGAGGGATAATTTGACTTCTTCTTTTCCACTTTGGATGCCGTTTATTTCTTTTCTTGCCTGATTGCTCTGGCTAGATAGGATTTCTAGTATAATCTTAAATAGGAAAGGTGAAAGTGAGCATCCTTATCTTGTTCCAGTCTTAGGGGGAATGCTTTCCACTTTTCCCCTTCAGTATTATGTTGACTGTGCATTTGTCCTATATGGCCATTATTATTTTGAGGTATGTTTTTTCTATGCCTTCTTTGCTAAGGGTTTTTATCACGAAGGGAGGCTGAATTTTATCAAATGTCTTTTCTAATCTATTCTAATGGTCCTATGTTTTTACCCTTAATTGTTTGTGTGATGAATCACATTTGTTGATTGGTATATTTGAACCATCCTTGAACCCCTGGAATAAAACTCACTTGTGTATTCTCTTTTTGATGTGTTGTTGGATTCAGTTTGCTAGTATTTTTTTTCTTGAGGATTTTTGCATCTATTTTCCTCAGGGATATTGGCCCGTGATTTTCTTTTTTTGTTGTGTCTTTGCCTGGTTTTAGAATCAGAGTGATGCTGGTTTCATAGAATGAGAGGAAGAATTCTCTCCTCCATTTTTTAAAACTGCTTCAGGAAAATTGCTACCAGTTCTTCTTTTCACATTTGGTGGAATTCATCTGTGAATCCATGTGTCCTGAGTTTTTTTTCTGTTCTGATTGGGAAACTTTTTTAAAATTATCGATTCAGTCTCATTAATTGTTGATGGGCTGTTTGGAGTTTCTATTTTTCCTGGCACAACCTTGAGAGGTTGTGTGTTTCCAGGACTTTATCCATTTCCTCTAGGTTTCCTAGTTTGTTAGAATATGGTTGTTCATAGTACTCTCTGATGATATTTTGTATGACTGAGGCATCAGTTGTAGTGTCTTATTTTTCATTTCTGATTATTATTTTAGATTTTCTTTCTTTTCTTGGTTAGTCTAGCTAGCTATTTATCAATTCTGTTTGTCTTTTCAAAGAACCAGCTTTTCATTTCATTGATCATTCGTATTGCTTTATTGGCCTCAATTTGATTTAGTTCTGCTCTGATCATTATTTTCTTCTGCTAGCTTTAGCTTTGGTTTGTTCATGTTTTTCTATTTTCTTGAGGTACAATGTTAGGCTTTTAATTTGTGATATTTGTATTTTTTGATGTAGGCATTTAATGCTACAAACTTTCCTCTTAGCACTGCTCTTGCTGTCTCTCAGAGGTTTTGGTATGTTGTTTATGTTGTGTTTCCATTTCCATTTGTTTAATTTTTTTAATGTATGCCCTAATTTTGTCACGGACCCAGAGATCAGTTAGGAGTATGTTGTCTAATTTCTATGTGTTTCTATTGTTTCAAGAGTTCCTCTTGTTATTGATTTCTAGTTCAATTCTGCTTTGATATGAAAAGATACTTGATGTGATTTCCATTTTTAAAAAATATTGAAACTTATTTTGAGGCCCAACATACAGTCTATCTTGGAGAATGCTCTGTGTGCTGATGAGTAGAATGTACATTCTGCAGTGGTTATGTACAATGTTTTGCAAATGTCTGTTAGGCCCATTTGGTCTAAAGTCCAGTTTAAGTCCAATGTTTCCTTTTTTTGTTTCTGATTTTTATTTTAGGTTCAAGGTTATGCATGCAGAACGTGCAGGTTTGTTACATAGGTAAATGTGTGACATAGTGGTTTGCTACACAAATCATCCCATCACCCAGGTATTAAGCCCAGAATCCACAAGCTATTCTTCCTGATCCTCTCCCTCTTCCCATCCCCCACCCTCCAAAATGCCCCAGTGTGTGTTGCTCCCCTCCATGTGTCCATGCGTTCTCATCATTTAGCTCCCACTTATAAGTGAGAACAGGCAGTATTTGGTTTTCAGTTCCTGCATTAATTTGCTAAGGATAACAGCCTCCGGTTCCATCCGTATACCTGCAAAGGACATGATCTTGTTCCTGGCTGCATAGAATTCCATGGTGTATATGCACCACATTTTCTTTATCCAGTCTATAATTGATAGGCATTTACATTGATCCATGTCCTTGCTGTTGTGAATACTGTTGCAATTAAGATACACATGCATGTGTCTTTATAATGGAATGATTTCTATTCCTTCAGGTATATACCCAATAATGGGATTGCTGGGTCAATTGGTAGTTCTGTCTCTAGATCATTAAGGAATTGCCACACTGTCTTCCACAATGGTTGAATTAATTTACATTCCCACCAACAATGTAAAAGCATTTCTTTTTCTCCACAATCTCTCCAGCATCTGTTATTTTTTTGACTTTTTAATAATAGGCATTCTGACTGGTGTGAGATGGTATCTCATTGTAGTTTTGATTTGCATTTCTCTAATGATCAGCAATCTTGAGCTTTTTTCATGTTTGTTGGCTGCATGTATATCTTCTTTTGAGAGGTGTCTGTTCATGTGCTTTGCCCACTTTTTAATGGGGTTTGTTTTTTTTTTTCTTGTAAATTTGTTTAAGGTCCTTGTAGATGCTGGATATTAGACATTTGTCAGATAAATAGATGGAAAATTTTTTCTCCCATTATGTAGATTGTCTGTTCACTCTGATAGCTTCTTTTGCTGTGCAGAAGCTCTTTAATTTAATTAGATCCCATTTGTCAATATTTGTGTTCATTGCAATTGCTTTTGGTGGCTTTGTCATAAAATCTTTGCCTGTGCCTATATCCCGAATGGTATTGCCTAGGTTTTCATCTAGAGATTTTGTGATTTGGGGTTTTTGTTTGTTTGTTTGTTTGTTTGTTTTTGACCGAGTTTCACTCTTGTTGCCCTGGCTGGAGTGCAATGGCATGATCTCAGTTCACTGCAAGCTCTGCCTCCTGGGTTCAAGAGATTCTCCTACTTTAGCTCCCCAAGTAGCTGGGATTATAGTCATGCACCACCATGCCCACCTAATTTTTGTGTTTTTAGTAGAGACGGGGTTTCACCATGTTAGCCAGGCTGGTCTCAAACTCCTGACCTCAGGTGATCCACCCGCCTTGGCCTCCCAAAGTGCTGGGATTACAGGCATGAGCTATCATGCCCGGCTGATTTTTGGTTTTAGATGTAAGTCTTTAATCCATCTTAAGTTGATTTTTGTATATGGTGTAAGGGAAGGGTCAAGTTTCAATTTTCTGCATATGGCTAGCCAGTTCTCCCAGCACCATTTACTGAATAGGGAATCATATTCCCATTGCTTGTTTTTGTCAGGTTTGTCAAAGTTCAGATGGTTGCAATCTTATATCTGGTTTCTCTATTCTGTCCCATGGGTTTATGTGTCTGTTTTTGTACCAGTGCTATGCTATTTCAGTTACTGTAGGCCTTTAGTAAAGCTTGAAGTTGGGAAGTATGATGCCTCTAACTTTGTTCTCTTTGCTTAGGATTGTCTTGGCTATTCAGGCTCTTTTTTGATTCCATATGAATTTTAAAATAGTTTTTTTTTAATTCTGTGATAAATGCTAATAGTAGTTTAATGGGAATAGCATTGAATATATAAATTGACTTGGGCAGTATGACCATTTTCACAATATTTATTTCTCCTATCCATGAGCATGGAATGTTTTTCTACTTGTTTATGTCATTTCTGGTTTCCTTGAGCAGTGATTTGTGGCTGTCTTTGAAAAGGTCTGTCACTTTCCTTGTAAGCTGTATTTCTTGGTATTTTATTCTTATTGTGGCAATTATGAATGAGAGTTTATTTATGATTTGGCTCTTGGCTTGCCTCTTGTTGATGTATAGGAATGCTAGTCATTTTTACATAGTTAAGTTGATTTGGGATGGACCGTTCTGTACATGTCTGTTAGGTACAGTTGACCCAGCACTGAGTTCAAGTCCTAAATGTGTTTGTTAATTTTCTGTCTTGATGACTGGGCTTATATTGTCAGTGAGGTGTTAAAGTCTTCCACTATTATTGTATGGTTGTTCAAATCCCTTTGATGGTTTCTAAGAACTTGCTTTATGAATCTGAGTGCTCCTGTGTTGGGTACATATCTACTTAGGAGAGTTAGTTGTTTTCATTGAATTGAACTCCTTACCATTATGTAATGCCCTTCTTTATCTTTATTTATCTTTGTTGGATTAAAGTCTGTTTTGTCAGAAATTAGGCTTGCAACACTTGCTTTTTTGTGTTTTCCATTTGCTTGGGTACTTCAGTCAGTCCTAGATTCAGTCTCTTTACATAATCCCATATTTCTCAGAGGTTTTGTTCATTTCTTTTTATGGTTTTATCTCTATTCCCTCACAGCCCAACTGGTTTTTCTTCTTCCTGGGGGCTGTGTTGAGAACTGCCTTTCTGTGAGGATTCATGGGGTGGCTGGGCCACCATCTGTCCAAAGGGAGGCACCAGGGACAAAGGACAGAGGTGGTAAGTTTTTCTCCATTTTTTGTGTGTTTTTTGCATGAGATGGGTCTCTTGAAGACAGCATACCTGTGGATCTTGGTTCTTTATCTTGCTTGTCACTCTGTCTTTTAATTGGGGCATTTAGCCCATTTCCATTTAAGGTTATTGTTGTTATGTGTAGATTTCATCCTGTCATCATGATGTTAGCTGGTTGTTTTGCAGACCTGTTTATGTGGTTGCTTCATAGTGTCACTGGTCTGTGTACTTCAGTATGTTTTTGTAATGGCTGGTAACAGTTTTTCCTTTCCATATTTAGAGCTTCCTTCCTGCAGGGCAGATCTGGTGGTAATGAATTCCCTCAGCATCTGCTTGTCTGAAGAGGATTTTATTTCTCCTTCGCTTAGGAAGATTAGTTTCACTGAACATGAACTTCGGGGTTGGAAATTCTTTTAAGAATGTTAAATATTGACCCAAAATTTCCTCTGGCTTGTAGGGTTTTCCCTGAGAAGTCTGATCTTAGTCTGATGGATTCCATTTGTATGTGACTGAGCCTTTCTTTCTGGCTGCCCTTAACATTTTTTCTTTCATTTTGGCCTTGGAGAATCTGATGATTCTCTGTGTCTTGGGGAGATCTTCTCATGGAGTATCTTACTGTGGCTCTCTTCATTTCCTGAATTTGAATGTTGGCCTGTCTAGCTAGATTGGGGAAGTTCTCTTGAATTATATCCTGAAGTGTATTTTCCAATTTGATTCGATTTTCCCTGTCTCTTTCAGGTACCCCAGTCAGTCATAGATTCTGTCTCTTTACATAATACCATATTTCTTGGAAGTTTTGTTCATTCCTTTTTATTCTTTTATCTGTATTGTTGTCTGCCTGCTTACTTCAGAAAGACAGTCTTCAAGCTCTGAGATTCTTTCCTCTGCTTGTCTATTCTCCTATTAATGCTTGTGATTGCACTGTGAGGTTCTTGCATTTTGTTTTTCAGCTCTATCAAGTTGGTTCTTTTTTCCTCTCTATACTATTTTGGCTGACAACTCCTACATTGTTTTATTATGATTCTTAGCTTCTTTGCATTGGTTTACAATGTGCTCCTTTAGCTCAGCAAAGTTCATTTGTATTCACCTTCTGAAGCCTACTTCTGTCATTTCAGCCATCTCAGCCTCAGGCCAGTTCTGATCTCTTGCTGGAGAGGTGCTGTGGTCATTTGGAGGTAAGGGGGCTCTGTGGCTTTTTGAGTTTTTAGTGTCCTTGCACTAATGCTTTCTCATCTTTGTGAACTTATCTACCTTTCAGTTTGAAGTTGCTAATTTTTGGATGGGGTTTTTGTCTTTTGTTGTTTTTGTTGCTGGTGGTTTGTTTGTTTTTCTTGTAACCGTCTGGCCACTCTTCCCTAGGGCTGCTGTGGTTTGCTGGGGGTCCACTCCAGAGCCTAGTTGCCTTAGTTTTTCCAGTATCTGGAGGCATCACCAGTGAAGGCTGCAAAACAGCAAAGATAACAGCCTGCCCCTACCTCTGGGAGCCTTGTCCCAGGGGGCTACTGACCTGTTGCCTGCCTGAACACACTTGTAGAATGTGCCTGGAGTCACTGGTTGGGAGTACTTACCCAGTCAAGAGGAATAGGATCAGAGACCCACTTAAAGAAGCAGGCTGGTTGCTTTTTGGACATAAAAAATCATGAGTACAGGGACATGGATGAAGCTGGAAGCCATTATTCTCAGCAAACTAACACAGAAACAGAAAACAAACACTGTATGTTCTCACTCATAAGTGGGAGTTGAACAATGAGAACACATGGACACAGGGAGGGGAGCATCACACACTGGGGCCTGTCAGGAAGTGGGGGGCCATGGGAGGGAGAGCATTAGGATAAATACCTAAGGCATGTGGGGCTTAAAACCTAGATGACAGGTTCATAGGTACAGCAAACCACCATGGCACACGTATACCTACGTGACAAACCTGTACAATCTGCACATGTATCCCAGAGCTTAAAAAAAAAAAAAAAAAAAAA
>NW_012122598.1:4721198-4728179 GCF_000951035.1 Colobus angolensis palliatus
AAAAAAAAAAAAAAAAAAGAAGCTGTCTGGTTGCATTTTGGTAGAGTGGCTGTGCTGTGTTGGGGGATCCCTTCAGCCACCAATTAGTTTGGGTTTCCAAGGCCCACAGGCTGGACCAACTGTGATGCTCAAACAGCAAAGGTGGTGCTCTCCATCCCAGGAAGAAAGTAGAACTCCGATGGCTATGGGACACAGGTGGCGGTGGCCAGAGGTTCTGACTGGGAGGACCAACCAGCAAGGAGGAATGTATTTGGGTCCATTTAAAGAAGCAATCTGGCCATACCTCAACAAAACAGCAGTGCTGTGCTGGTGAACCACCTCTGCCCCGGGCATCTTGGATTCTCCTAAGCCCACAGGCTAGAATGGCTGAGTTGTGCAAACCGCAAAGGTGGTGGCCCACCCCACCCTCTGGGCACTCTGTCCTAGGGAGAAATCAGAATTCTATCCAAAGAACACAGGTGAGAGTGCCTGGAGGCCCTGGCTGGAAAAGGAATGGATTCGGGTCCTGCTTAAAGAAGCAGTCTGACCATGTACTGGTAAAGCAGCTGAGAGTCCAAACTGTTTGGACACTCCATGACCCACAGGCTGGAATGGCTGAGTCATCCAAACAGCAAAGCTGGTTACCTACCCCTCCTTGCAATGACTTCATCCCATCTCAGGCAGTTGCTTCCCTGTTACCAGTGGCTGTCTGGATTTCCAAGCCAGTTGGTCTTATCTTGTGAGGTGCCATGAAAGTTGGGCCTGCAGACCAACACTGCTTGATCCCCTGGATTCATCCCTCTTCCTAGGGGTATGTATGAACCTGCCTGCCTTGCCTGAGTTGCAGTCACCTTTGCCAGGGATCTTGGGCCCAGAGTGTGTAAATCTCCTGTGTCTCTGTGCATGCCTGAGCTGCTTTTACAAATCCTTTTGAATATAGCTTATCTTTATAACTGCTTCTCTGGGAATGGTCATCTCATAGAATCACATATAGTCCAGTAGTTTTCAGACCCAACTTTTGATATTTGCTTGAGAATATGATAAACATCAATGTATGAGCCCCACTCCAAAACAATCAGAATCCCTGGGAGACCTGCAGATCCAACACCGCATAGGAGCCACCAATGCTTGGGAGTTGCATCCTCTGAAGCAACATCCTAGCTGCATGTTGACCCCTTTCAACCATGACTGAATCTGGAGTAGTTGGGTCACAGGGCACCAAGTTCCAAGGCTGCACAGAGCAACAGGGTCCTTGGCCCAGCCCATGAAATCATTTTTCCCTCTTAGGCTTTCAGGCCTGTAATGGGACAGGCTGCCATGAAGGTCTCTGACATGGCCTGAAGACAGTTTCCCCATTGTCATGGCTATAAACATTCAGCTCTTCGTTACTTATGCAAATTTCTGCAGCCAGCTCGAATTCTTCCCTAGAAAACAGGTTTTTCTTTTCTACTACATGGTCAAGCTGCAAAATTTTCAATCCTTTATGTTCTGCTTCTTTTTTAAACATAAGTTTCAATTTCAAACCATCTCTTTGTGAATGCACATAATTGAACACTTGCAGAATAAGCCAGGTCATCTCTTGAATGCTTAGCTGCTTAGAAATTTCTTTTGCCAGATATCCTAAGTCATCTCTCTCAAATTCAAACTTTCACAGATATCTAGGGCAGAGGCAAAATGCTGCCAGTCTCTTCTCTAAATTATAGCATAAGTGGCCTTTATTCCAGTTCTTAATAAGTTCCTCATCTCCATCTGAGACCACCTCAGCCTGGCCTCATTTTTAATATCACTATCAGCATTTTGGTCAAAACCATTCAACAAGTCTCTAGAAAGTTCCAAACTTTCCCACTTCTTCCTGTCCTCTTTTGAGACCTCCAAACTGTTCCAACCTCTGCCTGTTACCCAGTTCCAAAGTTGCTTCCACATTTTCAGGTTATCTTTATAGCAGTACCCCACTCTGCCAGTACCAATTCTCTGTATTAGTCCATTCTCACACTGCTATAAAGATACTGAGACTGGATAATTTATAAACAAAGGAGGTTTAATTTACTCACAGTTTTGCATGACTGGGGAGGCCTCAAGAAAGTTACAATCATGGCAGAAGGTGAAGGGGGAGAAAGGCACATCTTCACAAGGCAGCAGCAGAGAGAGAGAGGAAAGAAGGGACTGCCAAACACTTGTGTAACCATCAGCTTTCATGAGAATTCCCACACTATCATAAAAACAGCATGGGGTAACCTGTCCCCATAATCCAATCACTTCTCACCGAGTCCCTCCCTCAATGTGTGGGGATTACAATTTGAGATAAGATTTGGGTAGGGACACAGAGACAAACCATATCAACCATAATGAAGAAAGTAAGGTATATAAGATCAAGTGACTTGCCTGTAAGTCCATGAGGTGTTCCAAACCTGCTGTGTAGTCTGCATCATTTTTCATTCTTTACATGCCTTTAGACTTAGAGAGAGAAGCTGGTAAGCTTGGAAAATGATGTGCCTCTATCAACAGTAAAGATATTTTTCCCTTTTCTACAGCATTGTAGGTTCTGGCCATGAATGTATAGCTTTTTTTTTTTTTCTGAGACAGAGTTTTGCTCCTGTTGCCTAGGCTGGAGTGCAATGATGCAATCTCGGCTCACTGCAACCTCTGCCTCCTGGGTTCAAGCAATTCGCCTGCCTCAGCCTTCTAAGTAGCTGAGATTACAGGTGCCCGTTAGCATGCCCAGCTAATTTTTGTATTTTTAGTAGAAATGAGGTTTCGCCATGTTGGCCAGGCTAGTCTCAAACTCCTGACCTCAGGTAATCCACCCACCTCAGACTCCCAAAGCACTGGGATTACAGGAGTGAGCCACCACACCTGGCCAAATGTATAATCCTAAAATACCACTAACATAGTATGATTTGAGAACCATCACAGGGTCTCACCATCCCTAAACATCCTTCTTGCTGATCTTTCACAGTACCTGAAGTTTATTCTGATAATCATTCTTCTAAGCTATGACACTGTTACCGGAACACAGGAATAGAGAGAGAGTGGGCTGTTAACATACCTGCTGTCACCTTGGGAAGCAGCAACAGAGCCCTGAAGAGCTGGCCTGGGGTAGACATATTAATGAAAGATGCAGAAAAAAGGAAAAGCCCAGAATATAGGGCAAGCTCCCAGTAAAAGTCCTGGGTAGAATGGTGCCAAAGACTAGTTTTCTTATTTCAAAATGGTGCCCAAATGCTTGACATATCTACATTTTATAAAATCGCTTAAGTAATATGGTAAAAAGAGCACTAGAGTTGTGAAATAGAAGACTTGAGTTATTTTAGTAGTTCAGACTATGTGGCCTGGAACAGATCCATTTCCCTCTTTTTCTTACACATCAAATGTGAAGATTAAATTACAGTATCAAATATCCTGACTGCTTCTAAATGTTTGATTCTCATAGTGAATCAGTTCAATTGCCCTGGTGTCTAGTATAGTTATAGCATAAGCTAATACATTAATGCCTCTCCCTTACTACTGTGCCTGGTAGTATTTATAAAACATACAAGCCCTAGGCCTATTGAGAACCCAAGCAGTTGGAGTTGCCATACATTTAAGAAGGACACAAAGAAACCTAGGGTCAAAGAAAGTCTGTTGAAGTAATTTAAAGGGAAGGAACTGTGAAAGGAGATGGTATTTTTTCTTTTAAAACAGAAATATTGCTTTATTGATTGGAGGTTGTGAGATGACAGGTGAGAAGATCCCAGACTTATAAGAAACTTCCTGAAGAAGTTTAAAATGAAAATGGTTGTAGAAACATTCATCCACCTGAAATGAGTTAGGTGCCTGTTGCTTGTCTCCAAGCAAAGGTTGGACTGGATAAAAAGAACCCCAGCAAGTACCCTAGAAAGTACCCTAGTGTAGGCCGGGTGCGGCGGCTCACGCCTGTAATCCCAGCACTTTGGGAGGCCAAGGCAGGTGAATCACGAGGTCAAGAGATCAAGAGCAGCCTGACCAACAAGGTGAAACCCCGTCTCTACTAAAAATATAAAAATTAGCTAGGCCTGGTGGCGCACGCCTGTAGTTCCAGCTAATCAGGAGGCTGAGGCAGGAGAATTGCTCAAACCACTGTGCTCCAGCCTAGTGACAGAGTGAGACTCTGTCTCATAAATAAATAAATAAATAATTTTTTTAAAGTGCCCTAATGTGGTACTTTTTTCCATACTTTGTCTTTTTTTAAGTGCTATTTTTTTTTTTTTTTTTTTTTTTTGAAACGGAGTCTCGCTCTGTTGCCCAGGCTGGAGCACAGTGGCCGGATCTCAGCTCACTGCAAGCTCTGCCTCCCGGGTTTACGCCATTCTCCTGCCTCAGCCCCCCGAGTAGCTGGGACTACAGGCGCCCACCACCGCGCCCGGCTAGGTTTTTTGTATTTTTAGTAGAGACGGGGTTTCACCGTGTTAGCCAGGATGGTCTCGATCTCCTGACCTCGTGATCCGCCCGTCTCAGCCTCCCAAAGTGCTGGGATTACAGGCTTGAGCCACCGCGCCCGGCCAAGTGCTATTTTTTTAATTAACTGTTTATTATAGAAAATAGCAGAAAAGGAAAAAGCATAAATAAGAAAGCAATATTCACCCCAATCCTAATATGCAAAACTGTTAAGATTTTTATATATTTCTTTCTCCTTTATTTTCCTTCCTTTTCACCCACAAGGAGGGTTTAAAGTGGTGGTCTGTAGTTCCTACCTCACTGCCTTCTCCTGCATGCCCCTGCCTTCCAAAATAAATTTGTACATGGTACAACACCAGTATATAGACCCAGAGGATAGTATGAAGGCAAAAGACATTTTTTCCTGAACAAAAGCCAAAAAGAGATCTGCTGTTGTGTCAAGAAAGGGAGTGACAGTCCTTAGTACAGTGGTTTGTGTTCAGGGTACTGAATAAGAACAAACTAGGGCCAATGGTGTTATTTCAGGCATTGGAAGGAAGACCACTGGGAAATGTTGACACTTCTACAATAATTGAGAGGATAATGGGGGACAGAAGTCCCCTTTGTCAAGAAATGGCAGTGAGTCTGGAGTAAGAGCTAGCAGAGTTAATGTGCACCCATGCCGTTAGCGTGGGCTTTAAAGATGCTAGAACAGGCAGCAGAGCTATCGGCATTGCACTCAGGTCCCAACCACCAGGATTGGTAGATGGTAGGGAACTCTGGCAGCATTCCGACAGGAAGAGGCCAATGAGCATAAATACTGTTCTCTTGCTTTCTTTTAATTGTCACTAAGAGCACATTCAATTCAATGAGCCTACAATTTGGGTTGCCAGAAGAACAAGGGGACTCAATCTTTAGCCCTCTGGGAGAACTATTGAGAAACCAAGTAACTATTTAAAAATCTGTGCAGTTGGACAGGTAGGAAAGTCCAGCTCTGCTGGAAAGATTTGGCAGCTTTGTAAGGTATGGAGGTCCAGTACCTGACCCAGAGGCTGTGTGCCACCACCCACCCCCCTCAGCGCCCCCACATCCCAATGAAAAAAGGAGTATAGGGTCAACCACCTGCCCTACCACATATCAGCTGGTCCACCGTCATTTATTTTAGCACTTCCATCCTAGTGGAGAACCTAGGTGCCAGTGTTTTCTAGGCCCTCCAAAGACAATAAGCCCTTACAGCTCTATAATGTATACATCCTCTCATCCTAGATACCCCCTCCCCAACTGAAACCCACAACCTCCACCTCACCTCTCCATCACACACACACACACACACACACACACACACACATTTTTATTTTTAGAAAACTTGGAGAAGGGCTGTGACAAAAGCTTATGCTCTAGCCAAAGTCTGTGCTAGTTCTCTGCCAGCCAGGGGCCAGGCCACTGAACTACCATTATCTTCCTCCTCCTCTACTTGACCTCACCTCTGCTACCATTCATCTCTACCCATTCCTAGACTCTAGCATCCCTCACTCATTGCTTGTCTGCTTCTCTCCTTCTTGGCTAGTTATTGTGGCTGCTACAACAGTTACCATTAATGATTAGTTCCTACAGCATGCCTACCCATATCCTGTTCCCAGATCCAGAGGCCTAAACCCAGAGCTGTCTAGAGAGCAGGAACCAGAGTCAACTGAAGCAGAGTACAATGCAAGGGATGACTTGATGCTGGAAGATGAACACTGAGTGGCTTCACAGAGGTGAGTACATACATTCTTATTGGTAGTGTGAGGAAGAATTAGACCTTCCCTGGTCATGGGTTCAGTGATACTCAGATTCATTCATTCTCTCTGGATGGAGATATATATATATATGTATGTATGTATGTATATATATGTATATATTCCCAAGAGCAAAGGGAAAACCACTTATCTCCCCAGAACTTTTGCTTGTCATACTACCTCTCCCTTGACTTGTACATTATTTGCCTATCTGCTAAACTAGGCTCCCTAGTTTCTCAGAAACTGTTGAACTGAATCAGGAGTTCCCTTTAACTGAAGAGACCCAGAATGATGAACAATACAGCCTTCTAAACCTTGAGATGAATAGGAATTCCATACTAATCCCTGTGACTACAGGTGGATGCTTCCTCCTAGAGGTAAGAGCTGAAGTGGCTGAGGTGTGGATTCCGTGCCTGAGAGTTGAAACTGCTCCTCTGGTGTTTCATTTAGATAAGTTCACGTTGAAAGGTTAGGGACATGTTAGAGGAAATTAGGTTTTTCCAGTGTGAAATGAACACAGGATACCCTTTCTACTTTCCCCCTCCTAGGTAGAGTATCCAATATTGTTTACTGAACAAATTTAAGGAACTATCTGACAAACAAGCCCCATAAATGGAACTGTTTAAAACATACATTGGATTATTTTTTCCACTGCGGGAAAGTGGTGTTTAACCTTCCCGTATCACAGTCTCACCTTCCATAAAATCAGGATTAATGCACAATTCTGATTCATTTCTGAAACATGCGGTGATAAATTTCTTCAAAGCACTTTGACCTCTGAGATATTAAATACACAAATTTTGTTTGCATTTGGATCTCTATTTTTTGTCCT
>NW_012122598.1:4731669-4764520 GCF_000951035.1 Colobus angolensis palliatus
CAAAATGAAGGCAGAAATAAAGATGTTCTTTGAAACCAATGAGAACAAAGATACAACATACCAGAATCTCTGGGACACATTTAAAGCAGTGTGTAGGGGGACATTTATAGCACTAAATGCCCACAAGAGAAAGCAGGTATTTTTTAAAAAAAACAGGGTCTTGCTAAATTTTTTCAATTTTTTTGTGGAGATGGGTCTTGCTATGTTGCCCAAGCTGGTCTTGAACTCCCAGCCTCAAACAGTCCTCCCAGGTCAGCCTCCCAAAATTCTGGGATTACAAGCATGAACCACCACACCTGGCTGGGGTTTAAAATTGATACATAACATTTTACATATTTATGGGGTACATGTGAGTATTTGTTACATGCATAGAATGTTTAATGCTCAATTTGGGATATTTAGGGTATCCATCTCTTTGAATATTTATAATTTCTATCTATATGTTAGGAGTATTTCAAGCTCTCTCGTCTAGTTACTTAGAAATACACAATACATTGTTGATAAGTATGTTCACCCTACTCTGCTATCAAACTTTAGACCTTATTCCTTCTATCTAACTGTATGTTTGTACCTATTAACCAACCTCATTTCATTCGTGCCTCCCATGTACACCTACTTCCCAGCCTCTGGTATTTATCATTCTATTCTCTATTTCCATGAGATCAACAGTTTTAGCTCCCACAAATGAGTAAGAACATGCAACATTTGTATTTTTGTGTCTGGTTTATTTCACTTAACATAAAGTCTTCCATGTTTATCCATGTTGCTGCAAATGATGTGATTTTATTATTTTTTGTGGCCTGATGATATTCCATTGTGTGTAATACCATGTTTTCTTATTTATTTATTTCATTTATTTGTAAGGATTCAGAGGGTACATTTTTAGTTTTGTTACATGGATATATTGTGTAGTGGTAAAATTTGGGCTTCTAGTGTTCCCGTCACCTGACTAGTGAACATTGTGCCTAACAGGTAATTTTTCAACTCTTATCACCCTCCAACTCTTGCTCCTTTTGGAGTCCCCAGTGTCTGCTATTTTCTTCTGTGTCCATGTGTACACCTTGTTTAGCTCCCACTTAAAAGTGATACACTGTGTTTGATTTTCTGTTTTCAAATTATTTCACCTAAGATAATGGCCTCCAGCTCCATCCATGTTGTTGCAAAAGACATAATTTCATTCCTTTTAATGATTGCATAGTATTCCGTGGTGTATACACACACACACACACACACACACACACCCCTCACATTTTCTTTATCCAGTCATTCACTGATGGACACTTAGGTTGATTCCACTACTTTGCTATTCCAAATAGTGCTGTGATAAACATATGAGTGCAGGTGTCTTTTTGATATAACAATTTCTTTTCTTTTGGGTAGATACCCCGTAGTGGCATTGCTGAATCAAATGGGAGTCCTATTTTTAGTTCCTTGAGAAATCTCCATACTATTTTCCATAGATGAAATACTAATTTATGTTACCATCAACAATGTATAAGCATTCTCTTTTCTCTGCATCCTTGTCAACATCTGTTATTTTTAAACTTGTTAATAATAGTATTCTGGACTGGCATGGTGCCTCATGCCTGCAATCCAAGTGCTTTGAGAAGCTGAGGCAGGAGGATCATTTGAGGCCAGGTGTTTGAGATCAGTCTGGGCAACATAGCAAGAACCTGTCTCTACTTAAAAAAAAAAAAAAAAAATAGCCAGGCATGGTGGCACACACCTGTAGTCTTAGCTACTCAGGACGCTGAGGTGGGAGAATCACTTGAGCTCAGGAGTTTGAGGTTACAGTGAGCTCTGACCATATCACTGCACTCCAACCTGGGTAACAGAGTAAGACCTTGTCTGTAAATAATAATCATAGCCATTCTGACTGGTGTGGCATAGTATCTCATGGTGGTTTTAATTTGTGTTTCTCTGATTAGTGGTGATGAGCATTTATTCATAAGCTCATTGGCCACTTGTATATTTTCTTTTGAGAAATGTCTCTTCATGTCCTTTTGGCCAAATTTGGCCACTTTTTCGTTATTTTATTTTTAACTTTTATTATAGGTTCAGGAGTACATGTGCAGATCTGTCACCTGGTTATATTGCATGATGCTGAGGTTTAGGGTAAGAATTATTCCATCACCCAGGTACTGAGCATAGTATGCAATAGTTTTTCAACCTGTGACCCCCTCTCTTCCTCCCCACTCTAAGAGTCCAGTTTCAATTGTTGCCATCTTTATATCCATGAGTACCTAATGTTTAACTTATAAATGAGAACAAGTTGTATTTGGTTTTCTGTTGCTGCATTAATTATCTTAGAATAATGGCCTGCAGCTATATCCATGTTGCTGCAAATGACATAATTTTGTTCTTTTTATGGCTGAATAGTATTCTATGGTGTATATGTACCACATTTTCTTTTTTATTTTTTATTTTTTTGAGAGAAATGGAAGGAAGCTTTATTTCTTTTTCATGAGTATCACTCAATTCTTTAAATGCTAAAAATCATAATGATCTAGCATCACAAATTAGTTTTTGTTTTTTTATTTTTTATTTTTCTATTTTTTATTTAAGTTCTGGGATATATGTGCTGAACATGCAGGTTTGTTGCGTAGGTGTACATGTGCCATGGAGGTTTGCTGTACCTATCAACCCATCATCTAGGTTTTAAGCCCTGCATGCATTAGGTATTTGTCCTAATGCTCTCCCTCCCCTTTCCCCCCACCCCGCTGACAGGCCCCAGTGTATGATGTTCTCCTCCCTGTGTCCATATGTTCTCATTGTTCAACTCCCACTTAAGAGTGAGGACATGCGTATGTACCACATTTTCTTTACCCAATCCACCATTAATGGGCACCTAGATTGATTTGATATCTTTGCAATTGTGAATAGTGCTGTGTTGAACATGTGAGTGCATGTATCTTTTTGATAGAATGATTTCTTTTATTTTTGATATATACACAGAAATGGGCTTGCTGGATCAAATGGTAGTTCTGTTTTAAGTTCTTCTGAGAAATCTCCAAAAAGTTCTTCTGAGAAATCTCCAAACTGCTTTTAACAGTAGCTGAACTAATTTGCATTCTCACCAACAGTGTATCTGTATTCCCTTTATTATGTAGCCCTGTCAGCATCTGTCATTTTTTGACCTTTTAATAGCAGCCATCGGACTGGCGTGAGTTGGTATCTCATTGTGGTTTTGCTTTGCACTTCTGTGATGATTAGTTATATGGAACATTTTTTCATGTGTATTGGCCACTTGTACATCTTCTTTGAAGAAATGTCTGTTTATGCCTTTGCCCACTTTTAATGGGGTTATTTGTTTTTTACTTGTTGAATTGTTTAACTTCCTTATAGATTCTGAATAGTAGATCTTTGTTGATGCATAACTTGCAAATATTTTCTCCCATTATGTAGGTTGTCTGTTTACTCTGTTGATAGTTTATTTTGCTGTTCAGAAGCTCTTTCGTTTAATTAGGTCCCACTTGTCAATTTTTGTTTTTGTTGCAGTTGCTTTCGGGGACTTAGTCATAAATTATTTCCCAAGGCCAACGTTCAGAATGATGTTTCCTAGGCTTTCTTGTACTTATAGTATGAGACCTTACATTTAAATCTTTAGTCCATATTGATTTAAGTTTTGTATATGGTGAAACATAAGAAACCAGTTTGATTCTTCTGCATGTGGCTGGCCAGCTATCCCACCACCATTTATTAAATAGGGAATCCTTTCCCCATTGCTTATTTTTGTCAACTTTCTCAAACATCAAATGGCTGTAGATGTGAAGCTTTATTCCCAGGTTCTCTATTCTATTAATTGGTATATATGTCTATTCTTCAACCAGTACCATGCTGTTTTGGTTACTGTAGGCTTGTAGTATGGTTTGAAGTCAGGTAGTGTTATGCCTCTAGCTTTGTTCTTTTCACTTAGGATTGTTTTGGTCATTTGATCTCTTTTTTGGTTCCATGCAAATTTTCAAATAATTTTTTCTAATTCTGTGAAAAATGACATTGGCAGTTTGATAGGAATTGTATTGAATGCATATATTGCTTTGGGCAGCGTGGTCTTATTTTCATATTGATTCTTCTAATCCATGAGCATAGAATGTTTTTCTATTTTTTGTGTCATGTCTGAATTCTTTCAGCATTGTTTTGTAGTTCTCTTTGTAAACATCTTTCACTTCCTTGGTTAGATTTATTTCTAGGTATTTTATGTTTTTGTGGGTATTGTAAATAGGATTGTGTTCTTGATTTCACTCTCAGCTTGAACATTATTGGCGTATAGAAATGCTACTGATTTTTGTACTTTGATCTCATATCCTGAAACTTTACTGAAGTTGTGTATCAGTTCCAGGATCCTTTTGGCAGAGTCTATAGGGTTTCCTAGGTAATAAAAAAAAAAAAAAAAATCATATTATCTGCAAACAAAGACAGTTTGAATTCCACTTTTCCTATTTGGATGCTTTTTATTTATTTTTCTTGCCTAATTTCTCTGGTGAGCACATCTACTACTATGTTGAATAGGAGTGGTGAGTGTTGGCGTCACTGTCTTACTCCAGTTCTCAAGTGGCATGCTTACAGTTTTTGACTATTCAGTATGATATTGGTTATGAGTTTCTCATAGATGGCTCTTATTATTTTAAGGTATATTCCTTTGATGCCTAGTTTCTCAAGGGTATTTTTTTATCATGAAGATATGTTGGATTGTTTTTTCCATTTATTGAGATGATCATGTGGTTTTTGTTTTTAATTCTATTTATGTGGTGAATCACATTTATTGATTTGTATGTTGAGCCAACCTTGCATCCCAGAAATGAAGTCTACTTAATCCTGGTGAATTAACTTTTTGATGTGCTGTTGGATTCAATTTGCTTGTATTTTGTTGAGGATTTTTGCATCTATATTCATCAGAGATATTGGCCTGTAGTTTTCTTTTTTAATTGTCTTTGCCAGATTTTGGTATCAGGGTGATGCTGGCTTAATAGAACGAGTTAGGGTCCTCTTTTACTTTTTGTTTTTCAGGAAGGAATAATTTCATAGTATAGGTACCAGCTCTTCTTTGTATATTTCATAGTATTTGGCTGTGAATCCATCTAGTCTGGGGCTTAATTTTAAGTTTTTGATCCATCTTGAGTTAATTTTTGTATATGGTGAGATAAAGTCCAGTTTTGTTCTGGATATTAGTCCCTTGTTAAATTGATAGCTTGTAAATATTTTCTCCAATTCTATAGGTTGTCTCTTCATTCTCGATTGTTTCCTTTGCTTTACAGAAGCTTTTTAGTTTAATATAGTCCTATTTCTCTATTTTTGTTTGTGTTAACTGTGCTTTTGAGGTCTCAGCCATAAAATCTTTGCCTGTACGAATATCCTGTAGTGTTTTGCCTATGGTCTCTTCTAGCAGTTTTATACTTTTGGGTCTCACATTTAAGTCTTTAACATATCTTGTTGTTGCCTGTGTTTTTACCATCATATTTAACAAATCATTGCCAAGACCAATGTTAAGGAGTTTTTCTCTATATTTTCTTTTAGAAGCTTTTGTTCAGAACTTACATTTAAGTTTAATCTATTCTGAGTTAATTTTTGCTTATGGTATATGCTAAGGGTCAAATTTCATCCTTTGGAGTCTGGGTATGCTGTTTCTCAACACCAGTTATTGAAAAGACTATCTTTTACCAATTGTGCATTCTTGGCATCCTTGTCAAAGATTAGTTGACCATATATATGTGAGTTTATTACTGGACTCACTATTCTCTTCCATTGGTCTATTTGTCTGTTCTTATGCCAGTATGATACTGTTCTGATTACATAGCTTTGTAATATAGTTTGAGATCAGGAAATATGATGCCTTCAGCTTTGTTCTTTTTGCTCAAGATTGGTTTTGCTATTTGGGGTCTTTTGTGGTTACATACTAATTTTAGGATTTTTTACTATTTTTTTGAAAAATTATATTGAAATTTTGTTAGGAATTACTTTAAATCTGTAGATCACTTTAGATTGTATGGACACTTTATTAATTCTTCCAATTCATGAACATGGGGTGTCTCTTCATATATGTGTCTTCTTTTATTTTTGACATAAATATTGTATATTTTTCAGTGTACATATCTCTCATCTCCTTGTTCAATTTCTAAGTATTGTTTTTGATGCTATTCTAAATTGAATTGTTTTCTTAATTTCTTTTTCAAATAGTTTACTGTAGTGTGTAGAAACACTACTGATTTATTATTATTATTATTATTATTATTATTATTATACTTTAAGTTCTGGTATACATGTGCAGAATGTACAGGTTTATTACATAGGTATATACATGCCATGGTGGTTTGCTGCACCCATCAACCCATCATCTACATTAGGTATTTCTCCTAGTGCTATCCCTCCTCTACCCTCCCACCTTCTAACAGGCCCTGGTGTGTAATCTTCCCCTCCCTGTGTTCACGTGTTCTCATTGTTCAACTCCCGCTTATGAGTGAGAACATGCAGTGTTTGGTTTTCCGTTCCTGTGTTAGTTTGCTGAGGATGATGATTTCCAGCTTCATCCACGTCCCTGCAAAGAACATGAACTCATTCTTTTTTATGGCTGCATAGTATTCCATGGTGTATATGTGCCACATTTTCTTTATCCAGTCTACCATTGGTGGGCATTTGGGTTGATTCCAAGTCTTTGCTATTGGGAACCGTGCTGCAGTAAACATACGCATGCATGAAACACCACTGATTTTTGTATGTTGATTTTTATATTCTTCAACTTTACAGGATTTATTTATTAGTTTGAACAGACTCCAAAGATGGAGTCTCTGGGGTTTTCCTTTTTTTATTTTCATGGGTACATAGTAGATGTATATATTTATGGGATACATGAGATGTTTTGGTACAGGCATGCCATATGAGATAAGCACATCACAGAGAATGTGGTATCCATCCCCTCAAGCATTTATCCTTTGAGTTACAAACAATGCAATTATATTCTTTAAGTTAGTTTAAAATGTACAATTATTATAGACTATAGTTACCCTATAGTGCTATCAAATAGTAGGTCTATTATTTCTTACTATTTTTGTACCCAATAAGTATCCCAATCTACTCCCCAGGCCCCCACTACCCTTCCCAGCCTCTGGTAATAATCCTTCCACTCTCTATGCCCATGAGTTTTAATTGTTTTGATTTTCAGATCCCACAAATAAGTGAGAACATGTGATGTTTGTCTTTCTGTATCTGATTCATTTTGCTGAACAAAATGATCTCCAGTTCCATCCATGTTGTTGCAAATGATTGAATCACATTCTTTTTATGACAGAATCATACTCTGTTGTGAATATGTACCACTTTTTCTTTATCCATTTATCTGTTAATGGACACTTAGCTTGCTTCCAAATTTTAGCTATTGTAAACAGTGCTGCAACAAACATGGGAGTGCAGATATCTCTTTGCTATACTAATTTCCTTTCTTCAGGGTATATACCCAGCAGAGGAATTGCTGGATCCTATGGTAAGTAAATTTTTAGCTTTTTGAGGAACCTCCAAACTATTCTTCATAGTGATTGTACTAATTTACATTTCCACCAACAGTGTACAAGGGTTTCCTTTTCTCCACATCTTTGCCAACGTTTGTTATTGCCTGTCTTTTGAAGATAATCTACAATGAGATATTATCTCATCCCAGTTAAAGTAGGGTGAGATAACATTTCATTGTAGTTTTGATTTTCATTTCTCTGATGGTCAGTGATGTTGAACTCTTTTCATATTCCTGTTTGCCATTTGTATGTCTTTTTTTGAGAAATGTCTATTCAAGTATTTTGCCATTTTGGATCAGATTATTAAATGGTTTCCTATAGAGCTGTTTGGGCTCCTTATATATTCTGGTAATTAATCCCTTGTCAGATGGGTAGTTTGCAAATATTTTCTCCCATTCTGTGGGTTGTCCGTTTACTTTGTTGTTTATATCTTTTGCTGTGCAGAATTTTTTTAACTTGATGTAATCCCATTTGTTTATTTCTTCTTTAGTTGCCTATCTTTGTGGGGTATTGCTTAAGAAATCTTTGCCCTGACCAATGTCCTGGAGATTTTTCCCAATGTTTTATTGTAGTAGTTTCATAGTCTGAAGTTTTAGATTTGAGTCTTTAATCCATTTTGATTTGTTTTTTGTATACGGTGAAAGATAGGGATCTAGTTTTATTCCTGTGTATATGGGTATCCAGTTTTCCCAGCACCATTTATTAAAGAGACTATATTTTCTGCAGTGTATGTCCTTGGCACCTTTGTCAAAAGTTAATTCACTGTAGGTATGTGAATTTGTTTCTGGGTTCTCTGTTTTTTTCCATTGTTATATGTGTCTCTTTTTATGTTAGGACCATGCTGTTTGGGTTAGTATAGCTCTGTAATATAATTTGAAGTCAGGTAGTGTGATTCTTCCAGTTTTGTTCTTTTTGCTTAGGATACTTTTGACTATTCTAGGTCTTTTGTTGTTCCATATAAATTTTAGAGCTTTTTTCCCTATTTCTGTGATTAATATTATTGGTATTTTTATAGGGATTGCATTGAATCTGTAGGTCACTTTGGGTAATATGAGCACTTTAATAATATTTATTCTTCCCATCAATGAATATGGAATATTTTTATATTTTTGATGTCCTCTTCAATTTTTTCATCAGTGTTTTATCATTTTAATGCTAGAAATCTTTTACTTTTTTTATTAATTCTAAGGTATTTAGTTTTATGTGTGGCTATGATAAATGTGATTACTCTTTAGTATCTTTTATAGATTGTTCACTATTGGAATATGAAAATGCCAGTTGTTTTTGTTTGTTGATTTTGTAACCTGAAACTTTACTGAATTTGTTTATCAGTTCTAATATTTTTCTTGTGGAATCTTTAGGTTTTTCCAAATATAAGATTATATCATCTGCAAACAAGGATAACTTGACTTCTTCCATTCCAATTTGGATTCTCATATCTTTCTCCTGTCTGATTGCTCTAGCTAAAACTTTCAGTACTATGTTGAACAACAGGGGTGACGGTGGGCATCCTTGTGTTCAGATCTTAGAGGAAAGGCTTTTAGTTTCTCCCCATTCAGTATGATATTAGCTGTGGATCTGTCATATACGACTTTTATTGGGTTGAGGTATGTTTCTTCTATCCCTAGTTTTTTTAGGGTTTTTATTACGAAGCAATGTTGAATTTTATCAAATGCTTTCTCAGCATCCATTAAAATGATTATGTGGTTTTTATCCTTTATTTTGTTGTATGATTTATCGCATTGATTGATGTTTATATGTTGAAACCTCTTCACATCACACTTGGGCATGATGAATGGGTTTTTCTAATCTATCGTTGAATTCTGTTTTATAGTATTTTGTTGAGGATTTTTACGTCAATAATCATCAGATATTTTGGCTTGTAGTTTTTTTGTTTGTTTGTTTGCTTTTTGAGACAGAGTCTTGCTCTGTCACCCAGGTTGGAGTGCAGTGGCATGATCTCGGCTCACTGCAAGCTCCGTCTCCCAGGTTCACGCCATTCTCTACCTCAGCCTCCCGAGTTGCTGGGACTACAGGTGCCCACCACCACACCTGGCTAATTTTTTGTATTTTTAGTAGAGGCGGGGTTTCACCATGTTAGCCAGGGTGGTCTCGATCTCCGACCTTGTGATTTGCCCACCTCGGCCTCCCAAAGTGCTGGGATTACAGGCATGAGCCACCGTGCCTGACTGTAGTTTTTTTAAATATGCCTTTATCTGGTTTTGCTGTCAGGGTAATTAATATTTGCCTCATAGAAGGAGTTTGGAAGTGTTCCCTCCTCCTTTACTTTTCAGAATAGTTTGAATATGATTAGTATTAGTAGTTATTTAAATGTTTGGTAGAATTCCATGACACATGTAACAAACCCGTACATCCTGCACATGTAACCTGAAACTTAAAATTTAAAAGAAAAAAAAAAAAGTTTGGTAGAATTCAGCAGTGAAGCCAACAGGTCTCATGTTTTCTTTACTGGGAGGCATTTTATTATGGCTTTGTTACAATTACTTGTTATTGGTGTATTCAGGTTTTGGTTTCTTTGTGGTTCATACTTGGTAAGTTGTATGTATCTAGAAATTTGTCTATTTCTTCTAAATTTTCCAACTTATTGGCATGTAGTTGCTCATAAAGGGCACTAATGATCTTTGAATTTCTGCAGTATCAGTTGTAATGTTTCCTTTATTATTGTTGATTTTATTTATTTGGGTTGTCTCTTTTTATTCTTAGTCTGGGTAAGGGTTTGTCCATTTTGATTAACTTTTCAAAATACCAACTTTTGTCATTGATCTTCTGTACTTTTTTATTCAATTTCATTTCTCTCTGCTCTGATCTTTATTTTTTCTTCTAATTTTGTGTTTCATTTGTTTTTGCTTTTTCAGTTCTTTATGATGCATCATTAGATTTTTTATTTCAAGTTTTTGTCTTTTTTCAATTTAGGCACTTATTGCTATAAATCCCCTCTTAATACTGCTTTTGCTGTATCCCATAAGTTTTGGAATGTTGTGTTTTTATTATCATTTGTTTCAAGAAACTTTTTTATTTTCTTCTTGATTTCTTCATTGACCCACTGGTGATTCAGGAGCATACTGTTTAATTTTCATATATTTGCATGATTTCCAAAATTTCTCTTGTTATTGATTTGTAGTTTTATTTCATTGGGTCAGAGAAGATGCTTGATATTATTTTAATTTTTGTTCAATGTTTTAAGACTTGTTTTGTGACCTAACATGTGGTCTGTCTTTGAGAATAATAAATGTGCTGAGGAAAAGAATGTGTGTTCTGCAATGAAATGTTCTGTAAATATTAGATCCATTTGGTCTACAGTGCAGACTAAGTCTGATAATTCTTTGTTGATTTTCTCTCTAGAAGATCTGTCCAATGCTGAAAGTGAGCTGTTGAAGTCTCTAGTAATTATTTCATTGGGGTCTATCTCTCTATATTAGCTTTAATAGTGTTTCATTTCTATACCTAGGTGTTCCAGTGTTGGTTGCATATACACTTAAAATAGCTATATCCTCTTGCTGGATTGATCTCTTTATTATTATATAGTAACCTTTGACTCTTCTTATAGTTTTTGTCTTGAAGTCTATTTTAATTGACATAAGCATAGCTATTCCTGCTTTCTTTGGTTTCCATTGGCATGGAATATCCTTTTCCATGCCTTAATTTTTAGTCTATGCATCACATCATGGGTGAAGTTTGTTTCTTCTAACCAGCAGATTGATGGGTCTTGTTTTTTCATGCATTCAGCCAGTCTGTGTCATTTGATTGAAGAGCTTAGTTCATTTACATTCACTGTTATTATTGATAAGTAAGAACTTACTCCTGCCATCTTGTTACTTGTTTTCTGGTCTTCTCTTCCTTATTTCCTGTTTTCCTCTAGTGAAGGTGATTTACTCTGATGATATGATTTAGTTTCTTATGTTTTATTTTTTGTGCATTTATTGAACATTATTTGGTTTGAGGCTATCATGACACTTACAATTACTATCTTATAACTCACTGTTTTAACCTGATAACAATTTAACCTGATTTGCATAAACAGAAAAACAAACAGGGGAAAAAAAACTTTTAAAAACTTTATGCCTTAACTTTGTCTTTTGGCTTTTTAACTTTTTTCTATGTATATCTTATTGAACTGATTATGTCCTGAAAATTTGTAGTTATTATTTTTGATTGGTTATCATTTCGTTTTTCTACTTGGAATAAGAGTAGCTTATATACCATACTTTCAATATTGTAATATTCTGTGTTTTCTGTGTACTTAACTAATACCAGTGAGTTTTATACCTTCAAGAGGTTATTGCTCATTAATGTCCTTTTCTTTCTGACTGAAGTACTCCCTTTATTATTTCTTGTAGGACAGGTCCAGTATTGATGAAATCCCTCAGTTTTTATTTCTCTGGAAAAGTCTTTATTTCTTCTTAAGGCTTGAAGGATATTTTCACTGAATATAGTATTCCAGGATAACAGCTTTTCTCCAGACAGACGTGGTGGCTCATGCCTGTAATCCCAGTACTTTGAAAGACTGAGTTAGGTGGATCGGGAAGTCAGGAGTTCAAGATCAGCCTGACCAACATGGTGAACCCACTCTCTACTAAAAGTACAAAAATTAGCCAGGCATGGTGGCACACACCTGTAATCCCAGCTACTCAGGAGGCTGAGGCAGGAGAATCTCTTGAACCCAAGATGCAGAGGCTGCAGTGAGCCGAGATCATGCCACTGCACTCCAGCCTGGATGACAGGGCGAGACTCCATCTCAAAAAAAAAAAGAAAAGAAAAAAGTTTTTTTTCCTTTAGCACATTAAATATGTCATGCCACACTCCTGGCCTGTAAAGTTTCCACTGAGAAGCTGCAAAACTACTGGAGCTTCGTTGTATGTTACCTGTTTCTTTTATCTTGCAGCTTTTAGGATTCTTGCTTTATCCCTGACCTTTGGAATTTGATTATTAAATGCCTTGAGATAGTCTTCTTTGGGGGTAAATCTGCTTGATGTTCTATAACCTTCCTGTACTTTTATATAATTTTCTGTAGGTGTAGAAAGTTGTCTGCTATTCTTTTGAATACATTTTCTACAACTGTCTTTCTCTACCTCCTCTCTAAGGCCAATAACTTAGATTTGCCCTTTGGGGGCTATTTTCTAGAAACTGTAAGCATGCTTTATTTTTTTAAATCTTTTTTCTTTTGTCTCCTCTGACTGTGTACTTTTAAATATTCTGTCTTTAAGCTCACTAGTTCTTTGTTCTGCTGGATCAATTTTGCTATGAAAAGACTCTGATGCATTCTTCAGTATGCCAACTGCATTTCGCAGCTCCAGAATTTGTGCTTGATTCTTTTAAATTATTGTAAACTCTGTTAAATTTACCTAAGAGATTTTTGAATTCCTTCTCTGTGTTACATTGAATTTCTTCAAGTTTCCTCAACACAGCTATTTTGAATTCTCTGTCTCATCTCAGAGGTCACATATCTCTGTTTCTCCAGGATTGGTCCCTGGTGCCTCAGTTAGTTCATTTGGTGACATCATGTTTTCCTGGAATGTGTTGGTGCTAGTAGGTGTTCCTCACTGTCTGGGCATTAAAGAACTAGGTATTTATTGTAGTCTCCGCTGTCGGGGCTTATTTGAAGCCATTGTTTTTGGGTGGGGGAGATTTTCCAGATATTTGAAAGAGCTTGGGTGTTGTAATCTAAGCTCTATCTGCTTTAGAGGGTACCCCAAGCCCAGTAACCCCGTGGTTCTTGCAGACTTGTAGAGGGACCATCTTTATGGTCTTGAACAAGATCTGGGAGAATTCTCTGGATTACCAAACAGTGACTATTGTACTCTTTCCTTACTTTCTCCCAGAGTTTCACTCTCTGTTCTGAGCCACCTAAAACTGGGGGTAGAGTAATACAAGCACCTTGTCACCAACACCGCTATGACTGCACTGGGTCAGACCTGAAGCCAGCACAGAACTGGGTCTTGCCCAAGGCTCTCTGTAACCACTCCCTGGCTACTGCCTATGTTTACTCAAGGTCCTGGGACTCTACAATCAGCAGTGGCAAAGCCAACCAGGCCTGTGTTTTTCCCTTCAGGGCAACAAGGTCCCCCAGGCCTCAGATGTGTCAAGAGATGCAACCCAGAAGTCAGGGACTTGAGTCTAAAACCTCAGAAGTCTACCTGGTGTGCTATGGTATTGTGGTGGAGCTGGCACTCAAACCACAAGACACAGTCATTATACCTGTTTTCTCCTCTTTCCAAAGTCAGAGAACCCTTACTCCATAGTCACCACCACACCAATCCACAAGGTGTACTGCCAGACTACCGCCAATGTTCCCTTTAGTCCCAAGGGCTCTTAAATCAGATTTTGGGGAATGCTGCCTGGCCTGGAACTCACCTTTTAGTGAAGTGAGCTCCCCTCTGGCCCAAGTCAGGTCCAGAAATGCTGTCCAAGAGTCAAGTCCTGGAATCAGGGACTCTAAGAGCCCACTTTGTGCTCTACCCCTTTGTGGCCATGTTGGTACCTAAGGTGCAAGACGAAGTTCTCCTTACTTTGCCCTCTGCTTTTCTCGAGCAGGAGTTTTGCCCTGTAGCCACCACAGCTCGTAATGTGCTGAGTTTCACCTGACATCAGCAAGTCTCAGAGGCTCACCAAAGATCCTCAATGCAGTACCTGGGTATTGCTGCTGTTTATTCAGAGCCCAAGAGCTCTTTAGTTAGCAAGTGATGAATGCTGCCAGGACTGTCCTTTCCTTCAAAGCAGTGGGTTCCCTTCTGGCACAGGGTGTGTCTAGAAATGTTGTCTGGTAGCTACAGCGTGAAACAGGGGCCTCATGACTCTGACTAGTGGCCATCCTGCTGTGGCTGAGCTGGTATCCTAGATGCAAGACAAAGTTCTCCCTGCTCATCCCTCTCCCCTCCTCAAGTGGAAGGAAGGGGTGTCTTTTGGAGCTGTGTAGCCTTCAGTTAGAAGAGGAGTAATGCTAGCACTTTCTTGGCTGCCCCAGCTTGTGTCTCAATGTGTTGCATACTGAGACAATCCACTGTCAATCCACTGTCTTCTGAATCCACTGTCTCTGAGACCTCCCAATTTCACTGTTTCTGAGACTAGTTCAGCATTAAGACTCACCTAAGAGTAGCAGTCCTTATGGCCTAGATTGCCTTTCAAATTTACTTGGAGATACAGAGTGCTGTAGAGGGACCTTGATGACAAGATTTGTAGGCACTCAAATTTGGACCACTGGAATTGGTCATTCCCTCTGGCTAAGGCTGGTTAAAATGTTCCTTCCATGGGCAGGCATCAGCTGAGTTTCATCTGGTTTTCCTTTCTTCTCTAATTAAACAGCACTGAGATCAGTGCCTCACAATTGCTGTATTCTCTCTCCCCAGCACTCAGAGGTGCTCTCCACACCACGCTGCTGCTGCCAGGGATGGAAGAGGGGTGGCATTGACAATTCCAGGCTGTTTTGCCTATTTTTTCAGTGCCTCTTTCAGTGATATGAAGTTAAAACCAGGTACTATGAGTGTTCACCTGATTTTTAGTTTTTATGAAGGTGTTTTACTCTGTGGAGATGGTGATTAACTTGGTGTCCTTGTAGGGGGGATGATCAGTAGAGGTTTGTATTTCACCATCTTGCTCTGCCTCAGAAACCCTTTGGGGGTTTCTGTTTAAAAAAAAAAAAAAAGTAATGTCATCTAGAAACAGAGACAATTTAACTTCATTTCTGATTCAGGTGCCTTTTTATGTCTTTTTCTTTTGCTTGGCTAATTGCTTTGGCTATATCTTCCAGTACAATATTGAATAGAAGTGTAAATGTGAGTGCCCTTGCCTTGTTTCTGATCTTAGAAGAAAAACCGAAAGGTTCACTGTTGAATATGATGTTAGCTCAGGGCTTGTCATGTTTGTCCTCTATTATGTTGAGGTGCAGTCCTACTTCACTTTATTGAGAGTTTTTATTATGAAAGAATGTTGAATTTTCTTACTGCTTTTTCTGCATCTATTTAGATAATCACATAATTTTTATTTTTCGTTATTTTAATGTGGTGTGCCACATTTATTGATTTACATAGGTTGATCCATCCTCATATCACAAGGATGAATTCCACTTGGTCATGGTGCATGATTCTTTTTATATACTGTTTAATTTGGTGTTTAGTATCTTGTTGAGGATTTTTGCTCTATGTTTACCAGGAATATTGGCTTGTAGTTACATTTTCCTTTATAGTGTCCTAATCTGGCTTTAGTATGAGGATAATACTGGCCTCATAAAATGAGATAAAATGAGATTGAAAATGTTACTTCCTCTTGAAATTTTTGGAAGAGTTTGAGAAGAATTGTTTATTCTTTTTTTAATGCTTGATAGAACTCACCTGTAAATCCATCTGGTTCTGGGATTTTTCTTGTTGGGAAGTTTCTGATTAAGGCTTTGATCTCCCTAGTTGCTATTGGTCTATACAGATTTTTCACTTCTTCCTGATTCATTTGTGGTAAGTTGTATGTTTCTAGGAATTCATCTGTTTAGTCTAGGTTATCTAATTTGTTGGTGTATAATTTATCATTGTAGCTTAAGGTCATTTGTAGGGTATCAGTTGTAATATTTTCTCTTTCATTTCTAATTTTATTTATTTAACTCTTCTCTTAGTCTGGCTAAAGATTTGTCAGTTTTGTATTTCTTTTAAAAAACTCCACTATTAGTGGTATTGATCTATTGTCTTGTTAGCCTCTATTTTATTTATTTTTGCTTTGATCTCTGTTGTTTACTTTTTCTGCTATCCTTGGACTTAGATTGCTCTTCTTTTTTTAGTCCCTTGGGGTGTAAAGTTAGGTCATTTATTTGTGGTCTCTCTTTTCTCTCAAGGTAGGGGTTTGTTGCTATAAACTTCCCTTTTAGAGCTGTTTTTGCTGTAACCCATAAGTTTTGAATGTTTATTTTCATTTCCATTGTCTCAACTTATTTCTGTAACTCCCTTTTGTTTTATGTTTGGCTCATTTGTTTTATGTTTGGCTCATTATGTTTGGCAACATAGTTATTCAGGACTATGCTGTTTAATTTTCACATATTAGTGAATTTTCTAAAATTTCTCCTGTTACTGACTTCTAATTTGATGCCATTGTTGTTGAAAAGATACTTGATATAATTTCAATTTTAGATTTGTTAAGACTTATTTTGTGGCCTAACATATGATCTCCTGGGAAATGTTCTATATGCACTTGAGAAGAATGTGTATTCTGCTACTATTGAATGGAATATTCTTTATGTCTATTAGGTCCATTTGGTCTGTAGTGTTATTCAAATCTGCTGTTTCTTTTTTTAACTTTTTTTTATTATACTTTAAGTTCTAGGGTACATATGCACAACGTGTAGGTTTGTTACATATGTATACATGTGCCATGTTGGTGTGCTGCACCCATTAACTCGTCATTTACATTAGGTATATCTCCTAATGCTATCCCTCCCCACTCCCCCTCCCCCCACCCCACAACAGGCCCTGGTGTGTGATGTTCCCCTTCCTGTGTCCAAGTGTTCTCATTGTTCAATTCCCACCTATGAGTGAGAACATGCGGTGTTTGGTTTTTTTGTCCTTGCAATAGTTTGGTGAGAATGATGGTTTCCAGCTTCATCCATGTCCCTACAAAGGACATGAACTCATCCTTTTTTATGGCTGCATAATGTCCATCGTGCTGTTTCTTTATTGACTTTCTGTATGATGATCTATCTATTGCTGAAAGTCGAGAATTGAACTCTCCTGCAATTTTTGTATTGCTGTATATTTCCCCCATTATTTAATATTTGCTTCATATATTTAAATGCTGTGATGTTGGGTACATATGTATTTATAGTTGTGGTTTTCTCTTAATGAATTGACCCTCTTTTTACTATATAGTAACCTTCTTTGTCTCTCATCACAGATTCTAATTAAAAGTCTATTTTTGTCTAATGCTCTCCCTTGGTGACCATTTGCTTAAAATACCTTTTTTTATTCCTTCATTTTCAGCCATTGTGTGTCATTAAAGATAATGTTGGCAGCATATTTTTGGATATTCTTAAAAATCCATTCAGCCACTGTCTTTTGATTGGAGAATTTAATCAAAGTATTTGTTGATAGGCAGGGACTTACTATTGTCAGTTCTGTTTTTACTTTTATTTTAGTAGCTTTTGTGGTACCAGCGGTTTTTGGTTACAGGAATGAATTGTATAGTGGTGAAGTCGGGAGTCTAGTGCACCTATCACCCAAGTAGTGTACATTATACAATATGCAGCTTTTTATCCTTCACTCCCCTCCCACTCTCCCTTCTTCTGAGTCTCCAATGTCCATTGTGCCACTCTATATGCATTTGTATACCCATACTTTAGCTCCCACTTATAAGTGAGAATGTATGGTATTTGGTTTTCTACTCCTGAATTGCTTTGAATAATGGCCTCCAGCTCCATCTAAGTGGCTGCAAAATACATTATTTCATTTTTTATGCCTGCATAGTATTCCATGATGTATATATACCACATCCTCCACATCTACTAATTGGCTTAGGAACATAGGTTGTTTTCATATCTTTGCAACTGTAAATTGTGCTGTGATAAACATACACATGCAGGTATCTTTTTGGTATAATGGCTTATTTTCCTTTGGGTAGATACCCAGTAGTGTGATTGCAGGCTCAAATGGTAGATCTACTTTTAGCTTTTTGAGAAAACTCCATGCTGTTTTCCACAGAGGTTTTGCTAATTTACATTCCTACCAGCAGTGTATAATGTTCTCTTTTCACCACGCCCATGTCAACTTTTTGAATTTTTAATAATGGCCTTTCTGGCTAAAGTTAGGTGGTATCTCATTGTGGTTTTAGTTTGCATTTCCTGATGATTAGTGGTATTGAGATTTTTTTTCATGTATTTTTTGGCCATTTGTATTTTTTAAGAAGTATCTATTCATGTCATTTTTTCACTTTCTGATGGGATTATTTGTTTTCTTCTTGCTGATTTGAGTTCCTTGTAGATTCTGAACATTAGTCCTTTGTTGGATGCATAGTCTGTAAAAATTTTATCCCATTCTGAAGGGTATCTGTTTACTGTAATGATTATTTCTTTGGCTGTGCATAAGTTTTTACTTTCATTAGGTCACATTTATTTATTTTTGTTTTTGTTGCATTTGATTTTGAGGTCTTAGTCATTAATTATTTGCCCAGGTAAATGTCCAGGAGAGTTTTTCTAACCATTTCTTCTAGAATTTTTATGGGTTCAAGTCTTAGATTTAAGTCTTTAACTCATCTTCAGTTGGTTTTTGTGTATGAAGATGGAGATCCAGTTTTATTATTCTACATGTGGCTATCCAGTTTTCCCAGCACCATTTATTGAACAGGGTTTTCTTTCCTCAATTTGTGTTTCTGCATGCTTTATCAAAGATCACTTGATTTTAAGTGTTTGTTTGACTTTATTTATGTATTCATTCTCTATTCTGTTCTACTGGTTGATGTGTCTACTTTTATACCAGTAGCATGCTGTTTTTATTAATTACTACAATCTTGTAGTATAAAGTCAGGTAATGTAATGCCTCCAGATTTTTTCTTTTTAACTAGGATTGCTTTGGCTATTCAGGCTCTTTTTTGATCCCATGTGAATTTTAGGGTTGCTTTTTCTAGTTCTGTGAAATTTGATGTTGATATTTTGTTAGGAATTGCATTAAATCTGTAGATTGCTTTGGGCAGTGTGGTCAGTTTTACAATATTGATTCTTCCAACTCATGAGCATGGAATGTATTTCCATTTGTTTGTGTCCTCTATAATTTCTTTCAGCAGTAGTTTGTAGTCCTCTTTGTAGCGATCTTTCACTTTCCTGGTTAAGTATATTCCTGGGTACTTTTTTTTCAGCTATTGTAAAAGGGATTGAGTTTTTTATTTGACTCTCAGCTTGGTCATTGGTGGTGGATAGCAGTGCTCCTGATTTGTGTACATTGATTTTGTAACCTAAGACCTTACTGAATTTATTTATCATACCTAGGAGTCTTTTGGAGGAGTCTTTGGGGTTTTCTAGGTGTCTGATCATATTATCAGTAAACAGAAACAGAGGGCATCCAAATTGGAAAAGAAAAAGAATCTATATCCTTTTCCTGATTAATCTGGCAAGGACTTCCAGTACTGTGTTGAATAGAAGTAATGCAAGTGGACATCCTTGTATTGTTCCAGTTTTTATAGGGAATGCTTTCAACTTTTCCCCCATTCCGTATGATGTTGGCTATGGATTTGTCATATATGGCTTTTATTATTTTAGGGTATGTCCCTTCTGTGCCCAGTTTGTTGAGGATTATTATCATAATGGGATGCTGGATTTTATTGAATGCTTTTTCTCAGTCTATGGAGATGATCATATGGTTTTTGTTTTTCATTCTGTTTATGTGGTGAATCACATTATTGAATTGCGTATGTTGAAACATCCATTCATCCCTGGGATAAAACCCACTTGATCATGATGAATTATCTTTTTGATGTGCTGTTGGATTTGTTAGAGTTTGTAGATAGATATACATAAGAAGAAACAGCAGCCCTGGAGGAAGGAAGCTCTGGAAACCTTGCCCCACTAGCAATCAATGCTTCCCTAGCAGTTAGTATTTTAAAAAAAAGAAAAAATAGCCAGTAGCCACATCTAGACTTGTAGTTATGCTTATGCAGCCCCATCCGGGACTTATCTGTAACAGGAAATGACTGTAGTAGGGACTTTTCCCAGTGCCTAGCATGCACCTCAACTTGGCAGTGTCACCTTAAAAGTAACATTTTGCTCATTGTAATAGTAAAAAACACACCCCTAGGCAGAGATTTAAGGTGCTAATAAGACATGCCCAGGGGACCACCCAAAACATGCTTGCTAATAACACTCCTTCACACCATTTGTGAATAATCCTGTGAGACTCTTGTAAGAGAGCCTCCACCGTGCCTATCTGGGCTGTGTCATGCTTAAGCAGACTACTCTAACTCAGCATTCAGGGTATATTTTCACTTTAAATAAACTTTCCTACTGCTTAACTGTAACTGCATGTCTCTTGGTTGAATTCCTTCTTCCAAGAAGACAAGAACCAATGACCCTCTGCTTCCTGATATTAGATTTAGTTTGTTAGTATTTTGTTGAGAATATTTGCATCTATGTTCATCAGGAATTTTGGTCTGTAGTTTTCATTTTTTGTTATATTATTTCCTGTCTTTGGTATCAGGATGATACTGTCCTCATAGAATGAGTTAGGAAGGATTTCCTTTTTCTCAATCTTTTGGAGTGGTTTCAGTAGAATTCGTACTAGTTCTTCATTGAAGATCTGGTAGAATTCAGCTGTGAATCCATCTGACCCTAGCTTTTTTTATTGGTGGCAATTTTTTTTATTACTAATTCACCCTCACTGTTTGTTACTAGTCTGTTCTGAATTTCTATTATTTCTTCCTGATTTAAGCTAGGGGTTGTATATTTTCAGGAATTTATCCATTTCCTCTAGATTTTCTAGTTTGTGTGCATAGAGGTGTTCATAGTAGTCTTGAATGATCTTTTATATTTCTGTGGTGTTGGTTGTAATGTCTCTATTTTTATTTCTACTTGAACTTATTTGAATTTTCTCTCTCCTTTTCTCAGCTAATCTAGCTAATGGGCTATCAATTTTTGTGTATCTTTTCAGAAACTGAACTTTTGTTTCATTAATTTTTTTGTATTTTTTGTACCCATTTCATTTAGTTTTGCTCTGATCTTTGTTATTTCTTTTCTTCTGCTAGCTTTGGGTTCAGTTTATTCTTATTTCTCTATTCCTTGTGGTGCAACATTAAGTTATCAATTTGTGACCTTTCAGACTTTTTGATGTAGGCATTTCATGCTATAAACTTTCCTCTTAGCATTGCTTTTGCTGTATCCCAGAGGATTTTATAACTTGTGTTGCTATTATTCACTTTGAAGAATTTTGAAATTTCTATTTTGATTTCACTATTAGTCCCAAAATCATTCAGAAACAGATTATATAATTTCCATGTATTTTTATAGTTTCTAGGGTTCCTTTTGGAGTTGATTTCTAGCTTTATTCCACTGAGGTCTGAGAATATACTTGATATAATTTTGATTTTTTTAATTTTATTGAGACTCATTCTGTGGCTTATCATGTGGTCTATCTTGGAGAATGTTTCATATGCTGATGAGAAGAATGTATGTTCTGCAGTTCTTGGGTAGAATGTTCTGTAAATATCTACTAGGTCCATTTTTTTCTACAGTGCAATTTAAGTCTAGTGTTTCTTGGTTGACTTTCTGCCTCAATGATGTATCTAGTGCTGTCAGTGGAGTGTTGATATCCCCCATTATTATTCTGTTTCTGTCTATCTCTTTTCTTATGTCTAGTAGTAATTCTATACTGAATCTGGGAGCTCCAGAGTTAGGTGCATATATGTTTAAGAGTGTATTATAATATCTTCTTGTTGCATTGATCCTTTTATCATTGTGTAATGACTTTTTGTCTTGTTTTAGCATTATAGCTTTAAAGGCTGTTTTATATGATATAAGAATACCTGCTACTGCTTGCTTCTGATTTCCATTTGCATGGAGCACCTTTTTCTACTCCTTTACTGTGAGTTTATAAGAATCATTACATGTTAGGTGAATGTCTTGAAAATATTTAGTTTGTGACTTTTTTTATCCATTCTGCCAATCTTTATTTTTTAAGTGGAGCAATTAGGCCATTTACATTCAATGTTAATAGATATAAGATACTGTTCCAGAGATACTTTGTTTTCTTCATTGTGGTACTGTTTCATACACTCTGTGAGTCTTATGCTTTGAAGAGATTCTATTCTGGTGCATATGGAACTTTGGTTTCAAGATGTATAAATCCTTTTAGCATTTCTTGTAAGTCTGGTCTGGTAGTGACCAATTTCTTCAGTATTTGCTTGTGTGAAAAATACTTTATTTCTCCTTCATTTATAAAACTTAGTTTTATGGGATACAAAATTGTTGGCTGACAGTTATTCTATTTAAGGGGGCTAAAGATAAGACCTTAATCACTTCTGGTTTGTAAGGTTTCTGCTGAAAAGTCTGCTGCTAATCTAATAGAATTTTCTTTGTAGGTTATGTCATGCTTTTGTCTCACTGCTCTTAGAGTTCTTTCCTACATTTAGATTTTAGACAACCTGATGACTACATGCCTCAGTGATGTTCTTTTTGAAAGGAATCTCCCAGGAGTTCTTTCAACTCCTTGTATTTGGATGTCTAAACCTCTAGCAAGGCCCAGAAATTTTCTTCAATTATTCCCTCAAATAAATGTTCCAAACTTTTTTTTGCCTCCCTCAGGAACACCCATGATTTTTATGTTTGGCCATTTTACATAATTTCATATTTCTTGGAGACTTTGTTCATTTCTTTTGATTCTTTTTATTTTTATTTTTTTACTTTAAGTTCTGAAATACATGTGCAGGACTTGCAGACATGCAAATTTCTTACATAGGTGTATGTGTGCCATGGTAGTTTCCTGCACCTATCAACCCATCACCTAGGTTTTAAGCCCTGCACGCATTAGCTATTTGTTCTGATGCCCTCCCTCCCATCACTCACACCTGACAGGCCCCAGTGTGTGCTGTTTCCATCCCTGTGTCCATGTGTTCTCATTGATCAACTCCCACTTATGAGTGAGAACATGTGGTGTTTGGTATTCTGCTCCTGTGTTAGTTTCCTAAGGATGATGGCTTCTAGCTTCATCCACGTCCCTGTGAAGGACATGATCTCAATCTTTTTTGTGGCTGCATAGTATTCCATGGTGTATATGTACCATATTTTCTTTCTTTCTTTTTTTTTTTTTTTTTTTTTTTTTTTTTTTTTTTTTTTTTTGAGATGGAATCTTGCTCTCTCAGCAGGCTGGAGTGCAGGGGCATGATCTCGGCTCACGCAAACTCCGCCTCCTGGGTCCAAGTGATTCTCCTGCCTCAGCCTGCAGAGTAGCTGGGAATACAGGTGTGTGCCACCATGCCCGGCTAAGTTTTGTATTTTTAGTAGAGACGGGGTTACATCATGTTGGACAGGATGGTCTTGATGTCTTGACATCATGATCTGTCCACCTTGGCATTTCAAAGTGTTGGGATTACAGGCACGAGCCACCGCACCCAGCCCACATTTTCTTTGTCCAGTCTATCCTTGATGGGCATTTGGGTTGGTTCCATGTCATTCCTATTGTGAATAGTACTGCAATAAAAATATGTGTACATCTATCTTCATAATAGAATGATTTCTATTCCTTTGGGTATATACCCAGTAATGGGATTGCTGGGTCAAATGGTGTTTCTAGTTCTAGGTCCTTGAGAAATCACCACACTGTCTTCCACAATGGTTGAACTAATTACATTCCCACCAATAATGTAAAAGCATTTCTATTTCACCACAGTCTCACCAGCATCTGTAGTTTCTTGACTTTTTAATAATTGCCGTTCTGACGGGCATGAGATGGTATCTCATTGTGGTTTTTATTTGCATTTCTGTAATGATCAGTGGTGTTTAACTTTTTTTCATGTGTTTGCTGGCCACATAAATGTCTTCTTTTGAAAAGGATCTGTTCATATCCTTTGCCCACTTTTTGATGGGGTTGTTTGTTTTTTCTTGTAAATTTGTTTAAGTTCCTTGTAGATTCCAGTTGTGTGGGTTCACGAGTGGGATCTTCCATTAGACCTTTGTCAGATTGGTAGATTGCTAAAATTTTCTGCCATTTGTAGGTTGCTTGTTCACTCTGATGATAGTTGTTTTTGCTGTGCAGTAACTCTTTAGTTTAATTAGGCCTCATTTGTCAACTTTTGCTTTCATTGCAATTGCTTTTGGTGATTTCATCATAAAATCTTTGGCTGTGCCTATGTCCTGAATGGTATTGCCTAGGTTTTCTTCTATGGTTTTTATGGTTTGGGGTTTTACACTTAAGTCTTTAATCTATCTTGAGTTAATTTTTGTACAAGACAGAAGGAAGGGGTCTAGTTTCAGTTTTCTGCATGTGACTAGCCAGTTTTCCTGGCACCATTTATTAAATAAGGAATCCCTTCCCCTGTGGGTTGCTTTTGTTCAGTTTGTCAAAGATCAGATGGTTGTAGATGTGTGGTGTTATTTCTGAGGCTTCTGTTTTTTTTTTTTTCTGTTGGTCTATATGTCTATTTTGGTACCAGTACCATGCTGTTTTGGTTACTGTAGCCTTGTAGTATAGTTTGAAGTCAGGTAGCATGATGCCTTCAGTTTTGTTCTTCCTGCTTAGGATTGTCGTGGCTATGCAGGCTCTGTTTTGGTTCCATATGAAATTTAAAGTAGTTTTTTCTAATTCTGTGAAGAATGTCAATGGTAGTTTGATGAAAATAACACTGAATCTGTAAATTACTTTGGGCAGTATGGCCATTTTATGATATCGATTTTTTCTATCCATGAGAATGGAATGCTTTTCCATTTGTTTGTTTCTTCTCTTATTTCCTTGAGCAGTGGTTTTGTAGTTCTCCTTGAAGAGATCCTTCACATCCCTTGTTAGCTGTGTTTTCTAGGTATTTTATTCTCTTTGTAGCAATTGTGAATAAGAGTTGATTCATGATTTGGTTCTCTGCTTATCTAATGTTGGTTTATAGAAATGCTTGTGATTTTTGCACATTAATTTTATATCCTGAGACTTTGCTGAAGTTGCTTATCAGCTTAAGTTTTTGGGCTGTGATGATGGGGTTTTCTGAATATAGAATCATGTTGTCTGCAAACAGAGACAATTTGACTTCCTATCTCCTATTTGAATACCCTTTACTTCTTTCTCTTGCCTGATTGCCCTGGCCAGAACTTCCATTACTATGTTGAATAGTAGTGGTAAGAGAGGGCATTTAACATGAAAGGATGTGGAATTTTATCAAAGGCCTTTTCTGCATCTATTGAAATTGTCATGTGGTTTTTGTCGTTAGTTCTGTTTATGGATGGAGTATGGTTGTTGTTGTTTTTCAGTTTTATTTTAAGTTTAAGGATACAAGCGCAGAACGTGTAGGTTTGTTACATAGGTATATGTGTGCCATGGTGATTTGCTGCACCTATCAACCCATCACCTAGGTTTTGAGCCCTGCCTGTGTTAGCTATTTGTCTTAATGCTCTCCCTCCCCTCACCCTCTACTCCGTGACTGGCCCCGGTGTGTGTGATTTTCCTCCCTGTGTCTATGTGTTCTCCTTGTTCAACTCCCACTTATGAGTGAGAACATGTAGTGTTTGGTTTTTTGTTCCTGTGCTAGTTTGTTAATGATGATGGCTTCCAGCTTCATCCACGTCCCTGCAAAGGGGGGGGGTCTTAACCACCTGGGTGGCATGGGAAGCAGGACCCATTTGGCTTTCCCTTGATGGCAGGGGTGTGCTGCGTGGCAGGAAACCCACTTTTCTGGGCTGCCCAGGTTCCTCAGAGGTAGCAGGAGGAAAGACTAAGTCTGCTGGTTGGCAGAGACTGTGGCCACTTTTACCCCTAGGGGCTCAGGCCCAGGGAGATAAGAATTCTGTTCCTGAGCCCCTGGCTGGAATTGGAGTTGCAGTAGGGAGGCCCTGCAGCTGCACTGTTGGCTGCTGCCCCTCCTTCAAGGAGCTCAGATGGCTTAGACAACAGGCAGCCACAGCAGTGGTGATGGCTGCCCCTCCTGCCAGGAACCCATCAGGTTTAGGCTGTTTCTACCCCAGTGGCTGTTGGAGAATCTGCACAGCTCCGTGGTTGGAACCCAAGGCCCCAGTTGTGTGGGCTCACGAGTGGGATTTTCTGATCCATGGATTGCACATTTCCGTGGAAAAAGCGTGGTTTCCCAGGCTGAGTACCTCACCTCCTCTCTTGGCTGGGGGTGGGAGATCCCCTGCCCCATGTGGCTCTCAGGGTGACTACTGCATCACACTGCCCTTCCTTCCTTTCCATGGGTCATGCCAGCTGCCTTGCCAATCCTAATGACAGAACCTGGATACCTCAGTTATCGGTGCAAGATTTGCAAACTGTTTTGGATCTTTTCTATGAGAGCCTACGGTCGTCACTGCTTCTAGTTGGTCATCTTGGCCCCACCTCCCATATTCTTCCTTCTTAATTTTTGTCTGATTGAGTTAATTCAAAAGCCTTGTCTTCAAGCTCTGAAATCATTTCTTCTACTTGGTGTAGTCTACTGTTAAATCCACTGCATTTTGTAGTTTTCAAAATGTATATTCCATTTCCAAAAGTTCTGATTTTTGAAAAATATATATCTGTTTCCTTTAAAAAAATTTATTTGTATTCTGAACTTTTTTAACTTTCTTTAGGTTACTTCTACCTTTCTCTTTTATCTCCTTGAATAACTTAAAAACTAACCTTTTGAATTCTTTATCTGGTATTTCACAGATTTTTATCTTGGTTTGGATCCATTGCTGGAGAGCTAGCACGATGTTTTGGGGGTGCTATGGAACCTGTTTTGTCATATTTCCAGAATTATTTTTTTGATTCCATCTCATTTAGGTAGACTATTTTTTCTAATTACTTTTTAATTCTACTGTGGTTTTTATTTCCTTTTTTACCCTTTGAGGGCATGACTTTAATGATTATAGTTTATTTATTTATTTATTTATTTATTTATTTATTTATTTATTTAAGACAGAGTCTCACTCTGTCACCCACGCTGGAGTGCAGTGGCACGATCTCAGCTCACTGCAAGCTCCACCTCCTGGGTTCATGCTATTCTCCTTCCTTAGCCTCTTGAGTAGCTGGGACTATAGGTGCCTGCCACCACACCCATCTAATTTTTTTGTATTTTTAGTAGAGATGGGGTTTCACCGTGTTAGCCAGGATGGTCTCGGTCTCCTGACCTCATGATCCACCTGCCTCGGCCTCCCAAAGTGCTGGGATTACAGACATGAGCCACCGCGCCTGGCTGATTATAGTTTATTGTAACCTAATTTGGCTCTGAGTGTTGGAGGTAAAGATTCTGTATGAGTTCCTTGGTTATAGAGAGTCTTTATATCATTGCTTACTCAGATGCCGGTCATAGTAGCAATGTTCTCAATGTGTGAGTAGGTTTACTGTCTCCTGTAGGGTTGAAATAGCAGAGGTTATTTGAGACTTCTTTATCCTCAGTGGTGTGCACTTTTTATTGATTTTTCTTTTTCTCGGTATTTTATTTACTAGGTCGAATAGTTCAGGCTTCGGGGCAGTAGGGGATGGTGCCTACAGGTGAAAACTGGCTGTGGCTAAAGCAGGTAGGTAAATACAATACCCAATAGTGGGCAGACAACCCAACCTTGACAGAGGTAGCTGGGGGAGCTCTCAGTGAAACATACTAAGATCCTTTCATGGGAGAAGGGAGAAAGCCATCTCGCTCCCCTGCCAGGCCAGCAAGAAAACAATCTGCTTCCCAGTCACACTTCTGACACAGTGTTCCTGCTATTCAGATCAGACAGGTACCTCTTTTCATCTGCAGGAATGCTTATGTTCAATGTAGAGAGGGATCATGGCTCTACTAGTGTAAGCCTGAACCTGCAAGGCACTCCTTTTTGGGGGATGCCGTCACCCTGAAGTGCTCCAGAAAGGCTGTTTACATGTTCACCCATGCCAAGTTCCCATGGGAGAAGCCATAGCTGTGTCTCCAGTGCTAAGTAAAGGGGAGAGAAAGTCCCCTTCTCCAAAACCCTTCACAAGTACCAGGGCTGCTAGACTATTGGGGTAGAGCCACATAACTTTCTGCACTGAGCTCAGTCCTGCACTTGTGCCTCTGCTGATAGAAACTTCCCACAAGCAGAAAGTTCAGGGACTAAAGGCCTGCCTTCTAGATTCTTTTGTCAAACAGGGTGCTCTCTTGATGGGGTTCACCTCCCCCACTTTCTTCCAGGAGGAGGAGTCCTTGAGGGTCAGATTACAGTGAATGCTGCTGCTCCTCTGAATCTAGCTGTCCAGTGGGGATTCCATACTCCATGCTGGTACTGGAGAATGTCTACAAGGGATCCAGTGATATGACCTTTCCCAGCCGTCATACAAAGTCTCCCAGTAGCGGGTACGAGCATCAGCTCTGATGGGGGTGCCAGGGGTGTGATATAGACTCTGCAAGATTCCTTGGTTATAAGTAGACTTAGAGTGTTGACTTTCTCAACTGTGAACTATAATAGTAATAAACTGATCACATGGACAGACTCAGAACCTCCTACTTAGCCAGAGTGATGCAGACAATGGTGATAGCTTAGAACATGCCCAAGTTTTCTCCTTCCTAGGTGCTGTGTTATTCTGCCTGCAGATGCTGTAATGGACTATGTTGATTGGCCTCCAGCCAGGAGGTGGTACTTGCAAAAGAGCACCAGCTGCTGTGGTAGCAGTGGGATTTGTACTTGCCTTTCATTACCCAGGGGAGGTACTCTGGTGTCTCAGGCAATGGGCAGGGCCATAGACTTCTCAAAATTTTATTTCCTTTGTGTTAAGATACCAGGGTAGGTGAACGGGCAAAGCTATGTGGGGGCTGGGTCAGACAAGTCAAACACTCTGGCTCTCCACATGTGAGTGCCAGCAGTGGCCCTAATGGGATTGGAGGACAGTTTACTGGCCACCGGGGTAATGTTCCAGGGAAGACTGCCCATAAACCAGGGACACCCAGCTCCTGCACCCATGTCTACAGTCCACTTCCTACTTGCCCCCTCGGTTCTGGATTATATCATGAAGCTCAGTTTGGAGCTTCTCTCAAGCTGTGAACACTACTTGAGTTAGCTGGCAGACTTCTGTGAGGTCCTGTGTGAGGTAGGATCAGGAATGGCTTCCTTCCATCTCTGCTGGAGAATGGAAATGCATGCAAGCCATGTCCTCTTTCTGCTACTTCTCATATACTCCCCACCAGTCACTAAATCAGCTCCAGGGCTGGTAGAGTTAAGGCCTTCCCCTGTGGCCTGAATTGCTGGATTCCCCAGTGGGAGTGTGTATCCTGGAGGCAGTTTATCCCCCTCTCACATTCTGGGGACTTAGTTTTCTGCCTGACTCACAGTGTAGGCTGCAGCCCAACACTTCTTTCAAAGGGTGTGTGGTTTCTTTGAGTTTTCCTTTTAAGTTTCTGTGTTGCTTCTTGGGAAAAAAATGTTCATAGTATAAATCTCTACACACTGTTTTGTCTTTGCAAGTGGGAGAGTAATTTTAAAAACTGTTGTCATTTTAAATTTTCATTGATTTATTTTTGGAGAGCACTGTCTTGCTATGTTGTCCAGGCTGAATTGCAGCAGCTATTAATAGGCGCAATCATAGCACACTACAGCCCCACACGATTAACCTCAAGCAATCCTCCCACCTCATCCTCCTCAGTAGCTGGGACCACAGGCATGTGTCACCACTGCTGACTCTGTTGTCAATTTTAGCATTGTTTTATGTTTGTAGTTTCTTTGTTACTTTATTCCTCTCTTGCTGTCTTCCTTCATACTTTAATGATTTTTTTGTGGTTGTGTGTTTTTATTTCTTTCTCAATATCTTTTGTGTATCTACTAGAGCTTTTCTTTTTGTTGCTATCATCAGGCTTATATAAAACATCTTATAGTTATAACAGTCTATTTTAAGCTGAAAGCAACCTAACTTAAACCACATATAAAAACTACAATAAAGGGTTGAGGACCTGATGGGTAGTTTTTGTGTGATGGGACACCAACCTGATAAATGATTAATGCTGTTATCATGGAAGTGTGTTCATTGTTGTGGGAATGGGATACTTATAAAAGGACAAATTTGATCAATGGCTGAAGATGACTGAATAGGAACAGCTCCGGTCTGCAGCTCCCAGTGTGATCAACGCAGAAGATGGATGATTTCTGCATTTCCAACTGAGATACCTGGTTCATCTCACTGGGACTGATTGGACAATGAGTGCAGACCATGGAGGGTGAGCCGAAGCAGGGTAGAGCATCACCTCACCCGGGAAGTTCAAGGAGCCAGAGGATTTCCCTTTCCTAGCCAAGAGTAGCTGTGACAGACTGTACCTGGAAAAATGGGACACTGCCACCCAAATACTGCACTTTTCCCATGGTCTTAGCAACTGGAAGTGTAGGAGATTCTCTCCCATGCCTGGCTCGGTGAGTCCCATGCACACAGAGCCTTGCTCACTGCAACAGTTTGAGATTGACCTGCGAGGCTGCAGCCTTGCTGGGGGAGGGACGTCCACCATTGCTGAGGCTTTACTAGGTAAACAAAGTGGCTGGGAAGCTCAAACTGGGCAGAGCCCACCACAGCTCAGCAAGGCCTACTACCTTTATAGAATCCACCTCTATGGGCAGGGCATAGCTGAACAAAAGGCAGCAGAAACTTCTGCAGACATAAACATCCCTGTCTAACAGCACTGAAGAGAGCAGTGGTTCTCTCAGTATGGCATTTGAGCTGTGAGAACGGGCAGACTGCCTCCTCAAATGGGTCCCTGACCCCCGTGTAGCCTAACTGGGAGACACCTGCCAGTAAGGACCAATAGAAACATCATATAGGCAGCTGCCCCTGTGGGACGAAGCTTCCAGAGGAAAAATCAGGCAGCAATACGTGGTGTTCTGCAATATCTGCTGTTCTGCAGCCTCTGCTGGTGATACCCAGGCAAACACGGTATGGATGGACCTCCAGCAAACTCCAACAGACCTGCAGCTGAGGGATCTGACTGTTAGAAGGAAAACTAACAAACAGAAAGAAATAGCATCAACATCAACAAAAAGGACATCCACATCAAAAGCCCATCTGTAGGTCCCAACATCAAAGACCAAAGGTAGATAAAACCACAAAGATGGTGAGAAACCAGAGAAGAAAAGCTGAAAATTCTAAAAACAAGAGCGCCTTTTCTCCTCCAAAGGATCACAGCTGCTCACCAGCAATGGAACAAAGCTGAATGGACAATGACTTTGATGAGTTGACAAAAGTAGGCTTCAGAAGGTCGGTAATAACAAACTTTTCTAAACTAAAGAAGAATGTTCTAGCCCATTGGAAGGAACCTAAAAACCTTGAAAAAAAAAATGTTAGATGAATGGCTAACTAGAATAAACAGTGTAGAAAAGACCTTCAATTACCTGATGGAGCTGAAAACCGTGGCAGGAGAACTTCGTGATGAATGCACGAGCTTCATTCAATAGCCAATTCGCTCAAGTAGAAGAAATGGTATCAGTGATTAAAGATCAAATTAATGAAATAAGGCAAGAAGACAAGTTTAGAGAAAAAAGAAACAAACACAGCCTCCAAGAAATATGGGACTATATGAAAAGACCAAACCTACGTTTGACTGGTGTACCTAAAAGTGATGGCAAGAATGGAACCAAGTTAGAAAACGCTCTTAAGGATATTAGCCAGAAGAACTTCCCCAACTTAGCAAGGCAGGCCAACATTCAAATTCAGGAAATACACAGAACGTCACAAAGATACTCCTTGAGAAGAGCAACCCCAAGACAAATAATTGTCAGATTCACCAAGGTTGAAATGAAGGAAAAAATGTTAAGCAAAGCCAGAGAGAAAAGTCGAGTTACCCACAAAGGGAAGCCCATCAGACTAACAACAGATCTTTCTGCAGAAACCCTACAAGCCAGAAGAAAGCAGGGGCCAATATTAAACAATCTTAAGAATTTTCAACCCAGAATTTCATATCCAGCCAAACTAAGTTTCATAAGTGAAGGGAAAATAAAATCCTTTACAGACAAGCAAATGCTGACAGATTCTGTCACCACCAGATGTGACTTACAAGAGCTCCTGAAGGAAGCACTAAACATGGAAAGGAACAACTGGTACCAGCCATTGCAAAAAACATGCCAAATTGTAAGGACCATTGATACTATGAAGAAACTGCATCAATTAACGGGCAAAATAACCAGCTAAGATCATAATGGCAGGATCAAATTCAAACCTAACAATATTAACCTTAAATGTAAACAGGCTAAATGCCCCAATTAAAATACACAGACTGGCAAATTGGGCAAAGAGTCAATACCCATCAGTGTGCTGTATTCAGGAGACCTATCTAATGTTCAGAGACACACATAGGCTCAAAATAAAGGGATGGAGGAAGACCTACCAAGCAAATGGAAAGCAAAAAAAAAGTAGAGGTTGCAATCCTAGTCTCTGATAAAACAGAATATTAAATCAACAAAGGTCAAAAGAGTCAAAAATAATAGTAAAGGGATCACTTCAACAAGGAGAGCTAAATAACCTAAATATATATGCACCCAATACAGTAACACCCAGATTCATAAAGCAAGGCCTTAGAGACCTACAAAGAGACTTAAACTTCCACACAATAATAATGGGAGACATTAACACCCCACTGTCAATATTAGACAGATCAATGAGATACAAGGTTAACAAGGATATTCAAAACCTGAACTCAGCTCTGCACCAAGCAGATCTAATAGACATCTACAGAACTCTCCACCAAAACTCAACAGAATATACATTCTTCTCAGCACCACATCACAC
>NW_012122598.1:4767101-4774879 GCF_000951035.1 Colobus angolensis palliatus
GTGTGGTGATTCCTCAAGGATCTAGAACTAGAATTACCATTTGACCCAGCAATCCCATTACTGGGTATATACCCAAAGGATTATAAATCATGCTACTATAAGGTCACATACACAAGTATATTTATTGCAGCACTATTCACAATAGCAAAGACTTGGAAGCAACCCAAATGCCCATTAATGATAGACTGGATTAAGAAAATATGGCACATATATACCATGGAATACTATGCAGCCATAAAAAGATGAGTTCATGTCCTTTGCAGGGACATGAATGAAGCTGGAAACCATCATTCTAAGCAAACTATCACAAGGACAGAAAACCAAACACCGCATGTTCTCACTCATAGGTGGGAGTTGAACGATGAGAACACATGGACACAGGGTGGGGACCATCACACGCCAGAGCCTATCAGGGGGTGGGGGGCTGGGGTAGGGATAGCATTAAGAGAAATACCTAATGTAAATGATGAGTTGATGGGTGCAGCAAACGAACACGGCACGTGTACACCTATGTAACAAACCTGCACGTTGTGCACATGTACCCTAGAACTTAAAGTATAATAATAATAATAAAAGAAATACCTTTATCCTCTTCATTTCTGAAGGACAACTCTTCCCATCATAGTGTCTTGGTTGGCAGGTTTTTTTCATGACTTAAATATATTATTCCACTATCTTAGCCTGCAAGTTTTCTGCTAAGAATACACTGATAATCTTACAAAGATTCTCTTGTATGAGATTAGTCTGTTTTTTCTTGCTGCTTTCGAAATTATATCTTTGTCTTTGACTTTTGACAATTTGATTATAATGTGTCCATATATAATCTTCTTTGGGTTTATTTTGCATGAAAGTCTTTGAGCTTCATGAGTCTGGATATTTATATCTTTCCCAATATTTGAGAATTTTCTACCTTTATTTCTTTACATAAGCTTTCTTGCTATTTCTCTCTCTCTCCCTCCCTCCTCCCCCACCTTCTTAGAATCCGATAGTGCATATTTTTATTCACTTGATGGTGTCCCTTAGGCCTCATAGGGACATTCACTCTTTTTTATTCTTTTTTCTTTTTTGTTCCTTTAACTGACTAATGTCTTGAACTACTGACCTCAGGTGATTCACCTGTCTCAGTCTTTCAAAGTGCTGAGACAACAGGCATGAGCCTCCACACCTGGCTAACTAGCTTATTTCAAATGACCCGTCTGAGTTCACTGCTTGAGTCTGCTGTTGAAGCTTTATTGTGTTTGAGTCTTCTGTCGAGGCTCTCTGTTGAATTTTTTCATTCTTTCCTTGTATTCTTCAGCTTCAGGACTTCGTTTTAGTTCTTTTTTAAGGTTTCTATTTCTTTATTAAACTTCTCTTTTTTCATGCATTGTTTTCCTGACTTCATGTTGTTGTTTATCTGTTATTTTACATCTCATTGAGCTTCTTTAAATGACCATTTTGAATTCTTTGCCAGGTATTTCATAGATCTACATTTCCTTGGGATTGATTACTGGAGCTTTATTAGTCTCCTGTGGTGGTGTCATGTGTGCCTGATTTTTTTTTATATAATCCATGTAGCCTCATATTAATGTCTATACATTTGAGTGCACAAATATCTCTTCCGGTCTTTACTGACTGGCTTTGGCAGGTAAAGACCTTTTCCTGTTGGATCCCCAAGCTTATGGAATTCCCTTCTAGATTGCAGTGAAACATTCTTGGGGCTGGGTCACATGGCTGTTGCTGGGTGCCCAGCAGGTCTGCAGTTGGTGTGTCTGTTAACAAAGTCTCAGACTAATGTAGATTCTGTCTAGCTCCTATGGGCTGAACTACCTTCAGGACCTTGGTCAGTAGAGCTAGCCCTGGTTAAAGTGTCCACTTCAGTGTCTTTAGACAGTGGACTTGTTACCAGCTGATATAAATGAATATGGTTTCCACTGAGTCATTGGGAGGGCTCTTATCGGTTTACTGGCCAGGTCCCTGGGCAGGAAGGACTGGCCACATATCATGGCTGAGAGGAGCTGAAACAAAGTCATAGGGCTACTTCAGGGTCCACAGCTGAGAATGAGGTCTGCAAACCTGACTCCAGGGGCATGGACAGGTATGCATCCTCCTGGGTTCCTAGGAAGGCAGGACTACTCCTAATTTTATCTGAGTGAACCTGGATCTTTGTCTCAGGGCTGCTTCAGAATCTGCAGTTAGACCAAAATTAGTAGGCCTACCACCCAGGAAATGGATGGGCATGTTACCTAACAAATCCCTGAGTGGGAAGGACTACTCCTGGCTGGGAAGGGGTAGAACTGAGTTACAGTGGTGCCTCATGATCCACAGTCAGACTGAGGTTGGCAAACCTGCCTCCAGTAGCACAAATGGATGTGTCTACTGGTGTGTACCTGGAAAGACAGAAATATGCTCAGACCACAGTTGGGAAGAGCTGGAACTGAGTTACAGGACTGTTTCAGGATCTACTGTGAGACTGAGTTCAGCAGACCCGCTTCTAAGGGTGTAGATGGGCATGTATCACAGCATAGTCATGTATGGGCAGGACTGTTGCCCAATCACATCTGAGAGGGGATGGAGGCAGGTCATGGACCTTTTCAGGGTCCATATCCAGGACCAAGGTTAGCAGGCCTATTACCTAAAACATGGGGTAGGCATGACTCCTCTTGGGTTTCTTGGCATATGGATTGGGTGGCAGAACCAAGACTAAACAGGACTGTAGCTGAGTCCACAGGGGGCAACAATGTTTCTAGGTCTGTAACCAGGACTGTGGTAGGCAAGCCTTCCACCTGGGCACAGGCCTGCCTTCTCACAATGGTCCTCCTTGGCCTTGCACTCCACCAGGATTTTGCAACTTCCTGCCTAGATCCCAAAGCTTCCACAAAGGCACTTTTGTTTGTGGATAGTTCCCAAATTACTGTTGTTGTGGAAGGATATAAGGGGCAAGGGGGGGTACCTCTTATTCTGCCATCTTATTCTCACATAGCTTCTTAACATACCAAACTCTGTTAAGCATGCTTACTACTTCTCTATGAAAGTCACCAGTTAAAATTCTGGAAAGGACAGGGCTTTGAAGAATAAAGGCTCAGGACAGTACTATGGAACATCATCAGAACCCTCTTTACACCTTTGTAATAATTTCTCAATCAGAACACTTAATATAGAGAACTCTATATAGTTACGTGCTCACTTAATTGTATTATTGTCCAATCCATATATCTCCGTGTTGTCTACAAGGATATAATTAGAGACCATGTCAAATGTTTCATTGAGATTAAAATGTGATATAACCCACATAGGTAATCTGTCTAGCTTGTAAACATGTCAAAACAGAAAATGCAATTAGTCTGATGTTAATTGATTTTTTTAATTTTTACTGCATATTGGGGCCTAGTAAGTAGTTCTTTTATTTTTAAGTGCTGAAGGCCAACCTTTTAAATAAGCCAGTCTAAGATTTTAGGGGGAGACTGGCATAAAGTTTACTGGTATTTGGTTGGAACATTTCATTCTTGTGTGTTATACAAATATATTCAACTCTCAGCATTCATGGTAGTTATGTTCTATAAAGTCACTGCAAACATTGATTTAGCAAATACTGAACCATTTCTTCTAGAGGAAGTACAGGGTTAAGTTCTTGTGAGCTTCTGGTCACAAAACGTTTTTCAACCAGTCAATACATAACCTTGTTTTATGTGTGTTTCTGTTTAAAGTCACCTTACTTGAATATATTGCTGTTTCATTAACTTTGAGATCGGGGCAAAACCACTATAATTCATGCCTGAACCAAGCTTATCTAACACATATATTTTCTCCTCATGGCCCATCCCATTCTTGCCCTTAGGACCATAGACAACACTCCAGCACTATGCTTGCCAGCAATTTAAAATAGTAAAATCACCAACAAAAGGAACAAAAATATGAAAGACATAATATGAAATAGACAATACAAAAGACATTTGTTTATAGTATGAGAGCTGAAACAAGACAGAGTATCACTTTGTTCAACCTCAGCTGGAAATGTGCACATCAGATGACTCACAATTTTTACCACTCTGAGCATGTTTACAAATAACTGAAAAAGTGCTTCAAGTATTGATTTGGGAATTACAACTAAATTTTAGAAAGGAAATGAATTTTCAAATACAGAAAATGTAAATATTAGGGATCAGCTATGTAATAATCATGTCAAATAACTTCCATATACCTACCTTGAAGCTGAGGGTGATAACACTGGAGAGTTGGGCATGATGAGACTTCAATGATGTAATCTTTTATAAGATTTTTAAAGAAATGAAATAAATGTCAACAATAACAAGAAAATTAACGATTATAGTAAGCAACTGAGACACCTAAAATATTCTAGGACCAACTGTTGAATCTCCCCAGGTTATCTGGTGCTATTAAATTATATAATCTAGTATCATAAGAACATTGTACTCAAGGTCCATTTTCCAAAGGTTATTAAAGTACTTCTTGATGTGCAGAAAGGGCAATGGCCAGGTTATAGGGTAGAGCTGGTTTACTAAGCTTTGTTACAACTTGACTTGTCCTCCTTAACACTATATAGTTATAGTTTATAGTTATAGTTATAGTTATATATAGTTATATATATAGTTATAACTATATATACGATATAGTTATAGTGTTATAGTGTTAACACTAACACATAAATCCTTCTTCTTTGACTGCCAGAAGTTCCATCTAGTCCCTATTTCCATTTTGACTTTCTCTTGTGTCATTAATCATTCCATAGGTGCCCATAGTGGGAGAAGACGAGACCAGCCACAGTAATAGTGACACTGATAATGTGAAGGTCACCATTTGCAGCATAAAGAAATGTTTCTCTGTGTTCACGTGTGTGGCCTTAAATTTACTTAAGAAAGTCAGGGGACATCCAAAAAGAAGGAAAACAGTACAAAAGGAATTTGAGTTACCTGTTTGTTACCTGTGCTTGAAATGTTACCCTTAGTATCAGATGGAAAGAAACATGGGAAGGCAATGATAACCATCATAGTGCTAACTGTCATCACTATAGACTGGTTGTGATATTCTCTTACTGTTTTGTGGGGTTTTTTGTTTTGATGTTTTATTTTATTCCAATCTTTTCACAGAGATATTTTTGACTGTTGTCTTGTTTAGGATTTTGTTATTGCTGCTCTTGTCATTCTGTGCATTTTTTGTTGAAAATTTGGGAGTTTACAGGGTGAGAGAGATGTTTTACTTCTGATAAAGCAGCTTCTAAGTGAAAACAATATTCTGTAAAAGTCAGAAGTTTTACACTCTACTCAACAACCTACTGTTAGTTTGTGTATTAGGGTTCTCCAGAGGGACAGAATTAATAGAATAGGTGTATATATGAAGGGGAGTTTATTGAGGAGTATTGACTTGCAAGATGATAAGGTGAAGTCCCACATAGGCTGTCTGCAAGCTGAGGAGCAAGGAAGCCAGTCCAAGTCCCAAAACCTCAAAAGTAGGGGATCCAACAAATGCAGCCTTCACTCTGTGACCAAAAGCCTGAGAGCCCTTGGTAAACCTCTGGTATAAGTCCAAGAGTCCAAAACCTGAAGAACTTGGAGTCTAATGTTCAAGGCAGGAAGCATCCAGCAGGGAAGAAAGATGAAGGCCAAAAGACTGAGCAAGTTGGCTTCTTCCGCCTTCTTCTGCCTGCTTTATTCTAGTCAGACTGGCAGTTTATTAGATGGTGCCCACCCAGATTGAGGGTGGGCCAGCCTCCCCCCATCCACTGACTCAAATGTTAATCTCCTTTGGCAACACACTCACAGACACACCCAGGAACAATATTTGCATCCTTCAATCCAATCAAGTTGACACTTAATATTAACCATCACAGTTTGCCAAGTATTGGGGAGCCATCTAAGTTTTCATTATTATTCCTTTAGAAATGGGAAAATGCCCTGTTTTCTGCATGGTAAACATTATAATTTCACTCGAAGTTCACTTTTGTTTAGAAAGTTTAGTGGCTTGTTTACAGTTAAAAACAACAACAACAAAAACAGTAGCTTCACTGAAAGTTTTTCCCCCCCAATTCCTGGTCTTTTCTATCACACATGTTCCCTTTATCATTAAAATCAGAATTCTAAATTTCACATCTCTCTCCACCTCTTCTAATTGGAACACATCCCTTTATAAAGCTAATATCAGAATCCTCAATTAGCCTCATCCTTTCCAGCATAAATAGCCATATTTTATATATGTCTGTACATGATTACACTACTTGCAGTGTCTCTTTAAATTGTTAATGTCAGCTTATTCTCAATCAATTACAATGGATATCCATTTGTGTCCTAGGTATATGGTCATGAATCTAAACTCACAAACAGGCCAAAGCTTTGGAACATCTGCATAAAGTATCCTGTTTCTTATTTGTATTATTACTAAATTCATATGTTTTATCTTTATAGCCTAACTGTCCCTTTGGGTGTTTGAAGTCCTAGGTGATATGCCCATTTGTGATATGCTCTCCAGAAACAGAAGGGTTAAGATTACTGTACACTTCAGAGATATGGTGGGTTTGTTCTTTGGAATTTGGGGAAATAGAAAACTCTTAAAAGGCACCCAGAAATGTTTTCTGCTGATTGATTGATGAACCTTAGAGCTTAATGGTATTCCTTCCTGTTCTTTCCTCCCCCTTCACCTGTGGCAGGATGAGTCACAGATAAAATTCCTCAGACACTGAGTTAAAGAAGGAAGTGGTTTATTTGGCTGGGGGCATTGGCAAGACTCCTGTCTCAAGAGCTGAACTCCCCGAGTGAGCAACTCCTGTCCCTTTTAAGGGCTCACAACTCTAAGGGGGTCCACGTGAGAGGGTTGTGATCAATTGAGCAAGCAGCAGGTACATGGCAGGAGCTGCAAGCACCAATGGTCAGAGTGAAACAGAACAGAATGGGAGGTTTCACAATGTCCTTCCATACAATGTCTGGAATCTATAGATAACATCAGTTGTTAGGTCAGGGGTTGCATTTTAACTACCAGGATTAGGTCAGGCAGGTCCAGGCCTAGTTTTGGGTCTGGTTTCTCAGCACCGGGCTACCTGCCTTTAGTTTCACTTCTCTTTCCTTTTCTGAGTATAAAACAACATGATAGGGTCTCTCTCTTCCCTCATTTCCCCCCTTTGAGACTCTCACTTTTTATTAGTGGGAGTTCTCATCTTATTTTCACTATTTGTGTCTTCTTGTGCAATAGATTGATAATAATTCATATAGTACACTTGTTCTGAAGCATTCTGGTGAACTAAGGTAGCAATGAGGCTTTTTATCATTTGAAGAAGTACAGGTAGTAAACAATGAAGCAGTAAGCAGGTTCCTATTACTATTATAACTCTTATTGTAAGAGTTTTAAATCCTCCTAGTGCTGGGAACCAACTTCTAAACACGGCTTCAGGGTCGAATCCGTGCTACATTTGTATGGGCACATGTGCCAGTTTTGTCATATAACTATGTCTTTAACTACTTGCCTTTGATTATCTATGTGTAGACAGTAATTAGAAAGGTTCAATTTCTTATAGACCTCTCTTTCAGCTGCTAGCAAGTAGTCAAGAGCCAGTCTATTTTGATAGACAGCATTTCTTATCTGAGTTTCTTGCTGGGCCAGAATAGTCAAGGCTTGATGAGTTTTATTAGTGATGATTTCTAAAACAGCTTGCAACTGTATGATTTGGTTGAGCATGTAAATGGGGGTCTGGTATCCCCATGAGTCATCTTGTGTCTAAGGGACAGGCCTATAATATTGTATAACATTTTTAGAAGGTCATTCATCATCTTTTTTTTTTTTTTTTTTTTTTT
>NW_012122598.1:4775647-4776822 GCF_000951035.1 Colobus angolensis palliatus
GATCCGCCCGCCTCAGCCTCCCAAAGTGCTGGGATTACAGGCGTGAGCCACTGCGCCCAGCGAGTTCACCTGTTTTTATGGGCAGTAGGAAGAAAGATGGTTTAATAGTACCAATAACACAACACGGGGGGACTTTATGTTTAGGTTTTGCCTAAGAGTTAGCTTATCTGCTTCTTGTGCTAACAGGGCCATTGCTGCCAGGGCCCTTAGACATGGGGGCCAACCTTTATGATGTCTTTTTTTTTTCCTTCCTCTGGTTGATGAAATGCCAGGGTGAAAGGGATAGCCAAATGGACTAAAGCACAAGTGCCATTCTAGTTATTTGGCAGAGTGCCCAGTAAAAGTCCACCACAATACCACCACACATCCGCTCGGGGATGAACAAGGGCTGACTGATTGATAAGCTCTTGAAAATTCTTAAGCTCACAGCATCCCTTCAGGTCTCCAAGGAATGCTAAGTTTCTTCCCTGTCATGAGAGACATGAAGTGAACTTAGTATTGGGAGACTGAAGCTGGATGGCCCTCAGGGGCTGACCCGCAGGTTGCTGGACTTTGGGATATAGCAGAGAGAGTTCGACAAGACTTATTACTCCAGGCTGTAGAATCCTGGAAAAGAGCTACCATGGAGCCCATGCTTGGTCGACTGGAGGACCATCTTAGTGGAAACGGGACAATCTGGGTCTCTGGCCTGCCATGTGCACAAGCATAATAATTGCTTTTGTTTAATGTGTGGATGGAATATTTGATCCATCCCAACCAGGCATTTGCATCTTGGTATGCTGTCTTAATTACCAAAGTTTGTTTTAAGTCTTTAACTTCTATGATCCTGTTATAAGGTCCGTTCAGTCCCCAGAAAAGCTCACCAGAGTCAGGCGTCAATGCAAGTGCAAAAGGATCTTTATTACAGGTTCGAACCTGGAACCCTCACGCGCCCATGAAATGAGTGAGGCGGGAGAGCTACTGATCTGAGCTCAGGATAGTTTTTTATAGCCAAGAGTAAACAAGTACAGAGTCAGAGGGGATTTTGTACAATTCAGGCCTGGGATTGGCTGACATTTGAACAAGGCGATTTGGCTATTTGTGATTGGTTCCCGCCATTTTTAGTATTTCAGTTAATGTGGAAATTTTGATGACGTTTGTCTATCAGGGGTTTGCAGGGCGAGGGCAGGGCTTGT
>NW_012122598.1:4776872-4778870 GCF_000951035.1 Colobus angolensis palliatus
TTTCGCAACCTTTGAGGCAGGAAAGTACCCAAGGGCAGGAAAGCAGCTTTACAGAAGCAGAACAAAGGCAGTTAATCATTTGCAACAGGTTTCACAACCAGTTTCGTGACATGAACCTCACTTAAACACATCTTGTGACTCCCCTGGAGGTCACAAACAGGAAAACAAGAGCTTACAAAATCTTTAAGAATGTAGGGCACGGGTTTTAGCAATAGGGCCTCAGCATACACAATTTTATGTCCTTTCAATCCTCTAGTAAAATGAATGTTTCCCTTAGCACCTATTTTTATTAGTTTTTAGACTAAAGAAAGCTAAACACCATTTTATATTTAATAATGCTTCTTGTATGATTTTTATACCAGATAAGCTAAATTTTACCTTTATATTAGTGTGTTATTAATGTTAAACTTAATTTTAATAAAACCTTGTAGACATATTTATCCAATTTTTCATGTTTGACCATAAGGTAAGATTTTATAGACTCTTTTTAACCTTTTATAATTTTTGTTAAAGAGCAGGTTGGTGCTTTAAGAAAAATCTGTTTTGTTTTTATTTTAATGTTCAGTTCACAGAAAAACTGAATGACACCTTTTTAACTTTAGCTAGTATGTTTACACACAGAATTTTCTTTACAATTAATGTTTTAAAACTTCCTTAAACTTTCAAAACAATAATTTTTTTAACCTTTTAATGTAGGTAAAAATCCACATTCTTATGCCTCCTTATAATCTTTTTACCAAAGGTATATTTTACTTTCCTTATACATCTTGCACATAAACTATTTGTTTTTTTTTAACATTTTTCTCTTTCATGACTTTCGCAGACAACTCTTCGACATGCTTCAACTTTCTGACTTACTACAAATATTTCTTTCTTTAAACAACCAGTTAATTTATTTCAGGACAAGAATTTACCATATAATACTCTTTTTATATAAATTCCACCCTCCTTTTTTTCCTTAGGATACTTCTGATCTGGTGAGGTATGCTCACAATGAGGTTTCCTCCAAAAGTTATTATTTTCTTTTATTTTTTCTGTTAGAAAAGCAGTTGCCACTATAGATTGAATGCATTTGGGCCATCCACGGGTTACTGGGTTGAGGATTTTTGATAGGAAGGCCTCAGTGCTTTCAGGATACGCCCTTGTTTACACTGACAACAAAGTGGTATTGGAGCATTATAAGGTTATGGAGAATACCTTCAATTATCAATTACAGATTTTAAATTTACCTTGGCTTTTAAAGGAATAAGGTACACTGTTTTTTTCTTAACTACTTGTATATCTCTCTCTTCTCTGTCTCTCTCTCCTCTCTGCCTCTCTCTCTTTCTTCTCTCTCTCTCCCTCCTCTCTGTCTCTCTCCCTCTCTCTCTCTCTCTCTCTCTGCCTATGTCAGCTGCTTATGCTGCAGTTCTCTTAACCACTGTGGAGGGATCTAAAACCAGCTGTAACTAAGTGTCTATGTACAGGAACTGGTCCAGGTGCGGTGGCTTTACAGGTTACCTTGTGCCATACCTTTGAAACAAGGGACCTGTCCAGGCTTCCTTCTGATGGCCAACCCACTTTTAATGCTGGCCAGTCTATTTTACACAAAGTTTTAAGTTTTCCTGGTGTCATAGTACTCCATAGTCTCTCTTAAATTCTTTCTTGAAAATTTTCAACATAGTTCCTAGTAGTGTGGGCTTATTTGTGCCTGACCCATGCTTCTTCAAGACAAAACACCATGCTCACACCACACACACACCACAAAACAAAGAACAGGTAAAAAGGGCACACACACACTTTTGCAGTGTATGCCAAACCAAAATCAAAACCAAAATCTGAATATCCAGAAATCCAAGCCAGATCAAAACCAAAACCAAAGTATCAAGCAATGTAAGTCGAGTCAAAAACAAAAACCAAAGTGCCAGTACAGGCACACCGTGGGTAATCGGGCCACACTTCCACTCAAATGGAGTAGGCAAGTTCCTAAGACCAGTCCTGTCAAGCAATTCAAACCAA
>NW_012122598.1:4778920-4798439 GCF_000951035.1 Colobus angolensis palliatus
TCAAAACCAAAACCAACACCAAAGTGACGATAAATGCATACCATGGGTGATCAGGCCACACTTCCTCTCAAATGAAGTGGGCAAGTTCCCAAGACTGGTCCTGTCGGGCAATTCAAACCAAGTCAAAACCAAAACCAAAACCAAAATGCCAATAAAGGCACAGTGTGGGTGATCAGGCCATGCTTCCACTCAAATGGACTGGGCAAGTTCCAAAGACTAGTCTTACCGAGTTTCAGATGTCTGGACTCCAAGTACCAGTTCCTTCCTGGTGTTCAGCCACTGCGCTGATCCTCTACGGGGGCCTGCCACACACTGCTTTGCTCTGGTGAGGCATCCCACTGGGGCAAATGTGTACCCAGGAGTGCTCTCAGGATCCACATTGCTCTGGCTGGTTGGAGCCCCCTGCAGGGATGTTCCACAGGGCAGACTAAATCTGCCTAAGGTGCTGCCTAGACCATCCGTTAATTACCTTACTTGCCAGTCAGGGAACCAAGACACCAAGTTCAGGAAAGAACATGTCTCCTTTCTCTAAACTTTCTAGACTCCCGAACTTTTATCTACCAAGCCCTAGTATGCTACATTAATAGAGAAATCAGTACCTGAGTGGCAATCATGCATAGCCATTGTTGGAAAAAGGAGTCAAACTCTGTAAAATATTTGAAGAGATTTATTCTGAGCCAAATATGAGTGACCATGGCCCATGACACAACCCTCAGGAGGTCCTGAGAACATGTGCCCAAGGTGGTCGGGTTACAGCTTGGTTTTGTACATTTTAAGGAGGCATGAGACATCAATCAAATACACTTAAGAAATACATTGGTTTGGTCCAGAAAGGTGGAACAATTCAAAGCTATGGTGGGGATTCCAGGCTATAGATAAATTTAAACATTTTCTGGTTGACAATTGGTTGAGTTTATCTAAGGACCTGGGATTACAGAAAGGAAATGTTCAGGTTAAGATAAAAGATTGTGGCAATCAAGGTTCTTTTGAAGTCTGAGAGTGGCTGCCCTTAGAGACAATACATGACAAATGTTTCCTATTCAGATCTTTAAAAGGTGCTAGACTTTTGTTAATCTCTTTAGGATTGGGAAGGCCTGGATGAATAAGATCTAGCTATGTTAATAGAGATTCTTTACAGATGCAAATTTTTCCCCACAAAGAACAGCTTTGCAGGGCCATTTCAAGATATGGTAAAGAAACTTGTTTTGGGGTAAAATATTTTAATTTTTTTCCTTGTCTTGTAATATTATGCCAGAGTCAGATTGGAAAGTAAGTTATGATACATATAGGGTTAAATAAAACCCATCCAATGAGAATTTATGATTTGTAGGGCATGACTCCCCAGACCCCTTAGATAGGAATTTGGGCAAGATGAAAAAATCAGAATTTAGTCCTCACCATGTATCTTTCTCAAAAACAACCGATTGATGGGAACAGAGATTTGGTGACCAAAGAAGCCAAAGTGGTTCCCATCCCTTTCTCTCTCTAACGTAACCTCTGTGACTTGGCAAGCCTTCATGTTCTAGGCTATAAAGCAGTAAAGGCAAGAGAGAAAAAATAATAGTTCAATACCTTTTATAGGACATCTCTGTTGTATATAGCTTTCAAATATTAGGGTAAAGAACATTGCTCTCACTCTTCCTCTGACCCCCCCAACTCTTTTACTTTCCAGTTTCCACCATTTTGTGTAGCCCCTCTTAGAATTCTCAGTTAATTAGGGAGAATCTAACAAGAAAGCCACTTTCACTCTGCATTTCATGAAAAAGATATTTCTGTAGCCTGATTCTCATTTACAAAGTAGCACCTACAACTATACATTTTTTAAATTCCATTAAGCATTTATTTTCAAAATTTAAATGAGTACTGAGAGGCATTAAACATGTAAATTATTTCTCTCCATTTAAGAAATGATTTGGCAATGCATCTAAAGAACCATGAAAACATTTATACCACTTGACATAATAATCAAAGTTCTAAGGAAAGAAAAGGCTAGAATGCAAAGGTGTTCATTACAGATCTATGGAAAAATCAAAAGCAGCCTAACAGTTAAACAATCAAAGATGAAACATGCTTTATCTCGTTTCCACAAATACCATTTATCCCATCTGCAAATGAGACTCACAAGAGTAAATTCACTCTCTCTCATCTGTCAGTGTCCAGTACTATATAAAAGCACAATTCCTTTATAAGGCTTTTAACTCCAGATATTTATCAGAGGGCACATCCAAGTCATGAAGGGTCAAGCTCTGCAAATCTCCATGAAGCTCTATACTCTTGAGTGTTAGCCAGAGAACAGTTGACTAGCTGTTGTAGGTTAGAAGTTTTTTCTGTGGTACTTAAAGCCCAAATTACCCACAGAAAAAGAATCTGATTTAGTCTCTCCTTCTTCTTTCATATAGACCCCCCAACTAAGAAGTACTGAGAGGAGTTTGAGAAACTAAACACTCCTCACTCTTGCCCTTGAGGAGTTTATAACTATAAAATTTGTGGCAAACATTAGCTCAGTCTGAGTCTACAATATAACATTCATAAAATTCTAACTTTATGATTCTTATTCAATAAACTCGTTTGTGATTTTTAACATCGTATTTCTCAAGGCTTTGGTCAGAACTTTAGCAGAGTGCAGAAGTACAATATAATTTTCTAAATATATTTAAAGATATTGAATAAAATCCAGGCATGGTGGCTCACACCTGTAAGCCCAGCATTTTGGGAGGCCGAGGCAGGTGGATGACTTCAGGTCAGGAGTTCAAGACCAGCACGGCCAACATGGTGAAACCCCGTTTCCACTAAAAACACAAAAATTAGCCAGGTATGGCGGTGGGTGCCTGTAATCCCAGCTATTCGGGAGGCTGAGACTTGAGAATCGCTTGAACCTGTGAAGCAGAGGTTGCAGTGAGCCAAGATTGTGCCACTGTACTCCAGCCTGGGTGATGCAGTGAGATTCTGTCTCAAAAAAATTATTTTAATTGAATAAAAGGTTATTCAACCTTGTTATTAAAGTCACATGTTACAGTCTTATAGCCTGACCATCCCCCTGGTGTTGCTAAATATGAAGACTCCTCTCTTCAGGACTTCACAAACACCATCTTATTGAAATAACTGAAAGCTTCTGCTTTTGATATGAGCAGCAGAGGATCCTGGAGATTGATGGTTGTAAGAGCTTATGTAAGTTTCACACAGCATGGGGTTAGGTATCAGACTTGGATTTGAAACCACATTTTGTCATTTATTATCTGGATGGTCTTAGGCACATTGACTTTTTTCATTTTTTAATTGTTTTTATATTTGCTCGTTTATTATAAAGGATACTACAAAAGACATAGATGAAGAGATGTGTGGGATGAGGTATAGGGAAAGAGGTGCAGAGCTTCCATGCCCTCCCTGGGTATGCCACACTCCAGGAACTTCCATATGTTCAGTTATCCAGAAGGTCTTTGAACTATGTCCTCTTGGGTTTTTATGTAAGCTTCATTACAGAGGCATGGTTGATTAAAACATTAGCCATTGGTGATCAACTTGACCTTCAGCCTCTCTTCCCTCTCCAGAGTTTGGGGGATGGGGTTGAAAGCCCAACCCTCTAATCATGCCTTTGTCTTTCTGGTGACCAGCCCCACCCTGAAGGTGTCAGTCAGCATTACCATATAAAAAGACAGCACTTTGGCGATTCCAAGGGTTTTAGGAGTTATATGCCAGGAAACTGGGATGAAAACCAAATATATATTTTACAATATCACAGTCTAACCCTGGTCTTTGAACCTGGATCCCTTACATCAAAAAGGCATGCAACTCAAAAGATATTGAATCCCATTCAATCATTAATAATTGGTCCAATCCATCAGCTTTTATTAATGTGTCCCAGGGTGAGGCCACTCAGGTTTACAGGCTTCCTTTTAATCTTGTCAGGTTCTAAAAGCAGTTGTTGTCTCAGCAAACATGTAACTTCACACTTTCAGGCATCTGGAATAATTGGGCTAAGAGGCAATGTCATCTCTTGCTGAGTCTCTTTTGAAGTATTAATGTAATGTTTAATTTCTCTCAATTTTTAACCCCTTTATTTACTCAAACTCACTTTTGGAAGGGATGTTAGAAACACCACTGTGCTGGATTGCAAGCAGCAATATTAGTCTAGCAAATACCTCCTCCTCAGTCTACTCCCATTCAAATAAGGTAAGGTTACATATGTACAGAACTAGTAGGATATTTTTACCACCAGGCAATATAGCTATCTACATTCACTATTAGTCTCCATTTTGCCAAATGTGAAAGCACAATCCACCCCTAGAAGGCTTTTAGGAATTCTAACAGAGGTTTAAAGGTAAAGTTTTCTGCTTAAAAAGGATTCATGCCATTAGGACTTATAATTGGAGCCCTGGTCCTAGGACCACCACATCAGGTAAGGGAGAGAAAAAAACTTGAGGAAATATGGAGAAGAAAAAAAATTGTAGTAGTTATACCAGTATACTCCTCCTTTGGTAAGAATTGCAGTTTTACCAGAATCCTCCCCAGATCAACCAGATAAACAGATAAAAAAAAATCTAGGCCAGGCACGGTGGCTCATGCCTGTAATCCCAGCACTTTGGGAAGCTGAGGCAAGTGGATCACAAGGTCAGGATATTGAGACCGTCCTGGCTAATGTGGTGAAACCTCGTCTCTCTAAAAATACAAAAAAATTAGCCGTGCATGGTGGTGGGTGCCTGTAGCCCCAGCTATGTGGGAGGCTGAGGCAGGAGAATAATGTGAACCTGGGAGGCAGAGCTTGCAGTGAGCCAAGATTGTGCCACTGCACTCCAGCCTGGGTGACAGAGCGAGACTCCATCTCAAAAAAAAAAAAAAAAAATCTAATCCTACTCATGTACTGTGAGTACACACTTCTGAAGGATATATTGGTGTATAGGAATGTTTGTGATTTTTGCACATTGATTTTGTATCCTGAGACTTTCAGCTTAAGAAGATTTTCAACTGAGATGATGGGGTTTTCTAAATATACAATCATGTTATCTGCAAGCAGAGACAATTTGACTTCCTCTCTTCCTATTTGAATACGCTTTATTTCTTTCTCTTGCCTGATTGCCCTGGCCAGAACTTCCAATATTATGGTGAATAGGAGTGGTGAGAGAGGGCTTTCTTGTCTTGTGCCAATTATCAAAGGGAATGCTTCCAACTTTTGCCCACACAGTGTGATATTGACTGTGAGTTTGTCATAAATAGCTCTTATTATTTTTAAGGTATGTTCCATCAATACCAAGTTTATTGAGTGTTTTTAGCATGAAAGGTGTTGAATTTTATCAAAGACCTTTTCAGTATCTATTGAGATAATCATGTGGTTTTTGCCGTTTGTTCTGTTTGTGTAATGGATTACGTTTATTGATTTGCGTATGTTGAACCAATCTTGCATCTCAGGGATGAAGCCAAATTGATTGTGATGGATAATCTTTTTGATGTGCTGCTGGATTTTGTTTCTCATTATTTTATTGAGGATTTTCGCGTCAATGTTCATCATGGATATTGTCCTGAAATTTTTTTTTATGTTGTGTTTCTGCCAGGTTTTGGTATCACAGTGATGCTGGTCTCATAAAATGAGTTAGGGAGGAATCCCTCTCTTTCTCTTGTTTGGAATAGTTTCAGAACGAATGGTACCAGCTCCTCTTTGTACTTCTGGTAGAATTTGGCTGTGAATCCATCTGGTCCTGGGTTATTTTTGGTTGGTAGGCATTAATTACTGCCTCAATTTCAGAACTTGTTATTTGTTTATTCAGGGATTTGAAGTCTTCCTGGTTTAGTCTTGAGAGGGTGCATGTGTCCAGGAATTTATCTATTTCTTCTAGATTTTCTAATTTATTTGCACAGAGGTGTTTATAGTATTCTCTGATGGTAGTTTGTATTTTTGTGGGATCAGGGGTGATATCCCCTTTATTATTTTTTATTGTGTCTATTTGGTTCTTCTGTCTTTTCTTCATTTGTCTGGCTAGTGGTCTATGTATTTTGCTAAACTTTCCAAAAAACCAGCTCCTGAATTCATTAATTTTTTTGAAAGGTTTTTTACATCCCTATCTCCTTCAGTTCTGCTCTGATCTTAGTTATTTCTTGCCTTCTGCTAGCTTTTGAATTTGTTTGCTCTTGCTTCTTAGTTCTTTTAATTGTGATGTTAGGGTATCAATTTTAATCTTTCCTGCTTTCTGATGTGGGCATTTCATGCTATGAATTTTCCTCTTAACACTGCTTTAGCTGTACAGGTCCCAGAGATTCAGGTATGTTGTCTCTTTGTTCTCATTGGTTTCAAAGAACTTATTTATTTCTTCCTTAATTTTGTTATTTATCTAGTAGTCACTCAGGAGCAGGTTGTGTTTGCTGAGGAATGTTTTACTTCCAATTATGTGGTCAATTTTAGAATAAGTGCCATGTGGTGCTGAGAAGAACATATATTCTGTTGATTTTTGGTGGAGATTTCTGTAGAGGTCTATTAGTTCTGCTAGGTCCAAAGCTGAGTTCAAGTCCTGAAAATCCTTGTTAATTTTCTGTCTCATTGATCTGTTTAATATTGGCAGTGGGGTGTTAAAATCTCCCACTATTACCATGTGGGAGTCTAAGTCTCTTTGTAGGTCTCTAAGAACTTGTTTTATGAATCTGGGTGCTCCTGTATTGGGTGCATATATATTTAAGATAGTTAACTCTTCTTGTTGAATTGATCCCTTTACCATAAGGAATATCCTTCTTTGTCTCTTTTGATATTTGTTGGTTTAAATTCTGTTTTATCAGAGACTAGGATTGCAACCCCTGCTTTTCTTTTCTTTCTTTTTTTTTTTTTTCTTGATAAATATTCCTCCTTCCCTTTATTTTGAGCCTATGTGTGCCTTTGCAGATGAGATGGGTCTCCTGAATACAGCACCCTGATGGGTCTTGACTCTTTATTCAATTTGCCAGTCTGTGTCTTTTAATTGGGGCATTTAGCCTGTTTATATTTAAGGTTAATATTGTTATATATGAATTTGATCCTGTCATCATGATGCCAGCTAGTTATTTTGCACATTAGTTGTTGCAGTTTCTTCATAGTGTTGTTGGTCTTTATATTTTGCTTTGTTTTTGCAGTGAGTGGTACCCATTTTTCCTTTCCATATTTAGTGCTTTTTTCAGGAGCTCTTGCAAGGCAGGCCTAGTGGGGACAAAATCCCTCAGAATTTGCTTGTCTGTAAAGAATTTTATTTCTCCTTCACTTGTGAAGCTTAGTTTTAGCTGGATATGAAATTCTGGGTTGAAAATTATTTGCTTTAAGAATGTTGAATATTGACCCCCACTCTCTTCTGGCTTGTAGGGAATGTACAGAGAGATCCACTGTTAGTCTGATAGGCTTCCTTTTGTAAGTAACCTAATCTTTCTCTCTGGCTGCCCTTAACATTTTTTTCTTCATTTCAACCTTGGTGAATCTGATCATTATGTGTCTTGAGGTTGCTCTTCTTAAGGAGTACCAGCCAGTCTGGTAGACTGGATAAAAGCCACCATAAGGTCTGTTTACTCTGAGAAGGGGACTGCCCAACTCTCCATATAAAATGCCAAGTGGTGCACCCTACATGAAGCAGCTGATATGCTTCATAAGCAAGCCATGTTGGACTGGCTTTACCATGATATTTGCCCACTGAATATGTCCATTACCCAGACCATGGTAAATGCTATGGTTAAAGGGGACCCTTCTACGTGGGTATCCTGGGTGCCATTACTCCTACAGAATCAAACAATGGTTCAAGAAACCTTATCAAATATGCTGTTGCAGCTTTCCCTCATGAGTCTTACAGGTGCTAATAAAACATAAGGATAATTAACCAAAAAAAAAATGAGAAAGGCAAAAGGGGAGTCAAAGGACTCATCTTAGAAGGGTAGAAATCTTTAGATGGTTATTAAGAAATGAAATAGCCGGGCATGGGGCTCATTCCTGTAATCCCAGCACTTTGGGTGGCCAAGGTAGGCAGATAACTTGAGGTCAGGAGTGCAAGACCAGCCTGGCCAACATGGTCAAACCCCATCTTTATGAAAAATACAAAAATTAGCCGAGTGTGGTGGCATGTGCCTGTAAGAGTGTGAATTCCCCTGGAGTCTGTGGTTTCCAGGGGCTGTACACACTCATGCTAGCCACACTTAGCCTTTAGACGTTTAACTTTTTTTTTTTATTATTATACTTTAAGTTCTAGGGTACATGTGCATAACGTGCAGGTTTGTTACATATGTATACTTGTGCCATGTTGGTGTGCTGCACCCATCAACTCGTCAGCACCCATCAATTCATCATTTATATCAGGTATAACTCCCCAATGCAATCCCTCCCCGCTCCCCGCTCCCCATGATAGGCCCCAGTGTGTGATGTTCCCCTTCCCGAGTCCAAGTGATCTCATTGTTCAGTTCCCACCGATGAGTGAGAACATGCGGTGTTTGGTTTTCCCTTCTTGTGATAGTTTGCTAAGAATGATGGTTTTAATCAAATTCCTCATACTTGCTTATATGGAGGCCTCATCTTCCCATTGCCACAGGTGAGCCAGTGTTCATGTTCTGTCTTTTCTTGAAAAGTCCATCTATCCTTAGAATTCAGGCTAGTTAGTTGCCCTACACCCTCAGCTCTTCAATAAATTCAAGGTTTGTTTTGATTTTTTTGAGACTGAGTCTCACTCTGTCACCTAGGCTGAAATACAATGGCATGACCTTGGCTCACTGCAACTGCAGCCTCCCAGGTTCAAGCAATTCTCCTACCTCAGCCTCCTGAGTAACTGGGACTACAGGCATGTGCCACCACACCCAGATAATTTCTGTATTTTTAGTAGAGACAGGATTTTGCCATGCTGGCCAGGCTGGTCTCGAGCTCCTGACCTCAGGTGATCCACCCACCTTGGCCTCCCAAAGTGCTGGGATTACAGGCATGAGCCACTGTGCCCAGCTGCCTTTGCCAGCTTTCTACATTCTATGTGGAACCCGGAAATCCCTGATGTCCATTTGTGTTGTAGTTATCTAGTTTTTTTTTTTTCTGCTTGTTACAGTGGGAATAATGGTCTTTTACTATCTTCTACATTGTGACCCAAAGCCAAATGTCATAATAATCTTTCTGAAACATAAATTGGATCATAACACTCCTTTGCTTTCTATCCTTCAGTGGTTTCTAATCATATATCAAACTTTAAAAATAATAAAATTCAAAAATTTTCTTTTGCTTGTAATATCCTGCATGATCTTGTTTGTTTGTTTGTTTGTTTTCTATCTCTTCAAACTCATCTCGTGTCATTGTCCTTACTTTCTATATTCCAGCCAAGGAGTTGGCAATCTTTTTTTAAAAAGGACCCAATATTAATTATTTTAGGCTTTTGGGCCACATGGTCTCTGTTGCAACTACTCAACTCTTCTGTTGAAGCATGAAGCAGCTATAGGCAATACATAAATGCATTGGCTTGGCTGTATTCCAATAAAACTTTATTTATGAACATTGAAATTTGAATTTAATATATTTTTTATTTGTCATGAAATATTATTCTATAATTTTTTCTTCCAACCATTTAAAAATGTAAAAGATCGGCTGGGTGTGGTGGCTCATGCCTGTAATCCCAGCACTTTGGGAGGCTGAGGTGGGTGGATCACAAGGTCAGGAATTCAAGACCCGCCTGGCCAACATGGTGAAACCCTGTCTCTACTAAAAATACCAAAATTAGCTGGGCATGGTGGTATACACTGTAATCCCAGCTACTCGGTAGGCTGTGGCAGGAGACTCACTTGAACCTGGGAGGTGGAGGTTGCAGTGAGCCGAGATCATGCCAGTGCACTCCATCCTGGGTGACAGAACAAGACTCTGACTCGAAAAAAAAATCAATAAAAATGTAAAAGATCATTCTTAGCTTGCAGGCCATAAAAAAAGATGCAGCATGTCAGATTTGGCCTACTAGCTGCAGTTTCCTGATCTCTATCTACCTCAATTGTTTCTTTACTTACATTACATGGCAAGTGCAAACTTGGATGGCTTCAATGGCTGACTTCTTTTTATCCTTCGTATCTGGCTTTAAATATTACCTTTTCACAGATTTTTTTTCTAATCACTCTTTCTAAAGTAGATATGCCATTTTTCATTATTAGTCATTGCATCCTATTTCTTTCCCTTTAATTTTATTATCACAATGTATAATTATATGGGTTTTTTTTAGTTATTGTCTGTCTCCCTCAATAGTTCCATTTGGTTATGTACAATATCTGTTGGTGGTTAATTAGCCAGTGTCTAACACTACCATTTAATATGTATTCAATGAATATTTGTTAAATGTATTGATTGAATTTAAAGTGACTACTCAGCCCACCTGTGCCCCTTGGAGCTTTGATTGTTTCTTCAAAGGTGTTGATCCTTTTGAATATTTTAATTATGAATTCACTAAAGACATCTGGAAGGCTTATTGTGTCGAGCAGTGCCAAATGTATGGCTTGATGAACCTAGATCCATCCCCTTCCCCTTTCCATATCACAGATGACAACTTGATAGTAGGCCTATGACTTGTAAAAGTTGTCATAGTCGAATTCTGAAAGTTCTCTAATTTTCTTGGGAAGCAGAGAAGAAAAATTAGTAGTTGGCCTCAAAGGGACAGTTGAATTTCACATATAATGAACAAAGTAGTTTGAGAAAGAGAGGAGGGCCTTTTCTTATGAGGTCATAAATAAAAGTTAGGTGAGCAAATGCCATAAGCATAAAAATAGCAAACCAAGCTTCTTGGTTTCTATCCAAAAGCTTTGTTGGGAGAAGTATCAAAGTGTGTGCATTTGGTATGCAAGATATAAGGTAGAGAACCCAATTTGAAGGAGATGGAATAACTTTCCAAAATGCTTATGGCTAAATTCTCAGTTGATCTTGGAATAAGATTCAGGAATCCAAATGCACCCTTCTTTGTTCTCTTGCTAGAAAATAGGCTGGGCGTGGTGGCTCATGCCTGTAATCCCAACACGTTGGGAGGCCGAGGTGGGAGGATCATGAGATCAGGAGTTTGAGACCAGTCTGATCAACATGGTGAAGCCCCGTCTCTACTAAAAATACAAAAATTAGCCAGGCATGGTGGCATGCACCTGTAATCCCAGCTACTCAGGAGGCAGGCAGGAGAATCACTTGAACCCAGAAGGCAGATGTTGCAGTGAGCCAAGATCACGGCACTGTAATCCAGCCTAGGCAACAAAACAAGACTCTGTCTCAAAAAAAAAAAAAAGAAGAAAGAAAGAAAAGAAAAGAAAACAATATGCTTTTACCCACAGTTGATAAGCCTTTCTAATTGCATACCTTTGGGTTAAACTTTATCGTTGAGTGTTTTTATCCCATTATGAAAGAATTAAGGTTTGAAGAACTGAGGTAAGGGTGGATGTTCTCTCTTAATTGAGTAACTTAACCAAGTCAAGCCACAGATTAGCTGAAGCCAAAAAGCACTGGCAGCATTTTAAATAACTGAGAACATATTATACTTAACACTCTAAGAGAGGCACTTGGAGTTGAGACCTAGAAATTTGATTCTGGGTTCTTTGTTTCTAAGGGGCAGGGTGAACCCAGCTATAGCATTCACAGATGCTATAGAACTATATATATTGTATATATAATTATATATATTACATTCACATTAATAGATATTAATATATTCTATATTATTCATATAGAATTCACTTGTCATTGACACCAAATCTCTCCTGCTCTCAAAAAAATAAGCCCAAGGCAAAAATTTTTGATTAGGCAGTATCTGCAAATTCATAGTGCATAGCATGATGGGTACTCTACATTCCTCCCCCTGTTATACTCATTGTGCCCAGATGAACCTAAGGACACTAGTGATAGTGCTAATGTAGTAATGGGCCCAAGGTTAGAAAGAAGGAAAATTATTATTCAGTATTTAAATGTGGGAAAGAGGAAGAATATGGAAATTATCAATTTTATAATACCTATACATATTCTTACCTGCATTAATGCAAATAGATATCAATGATAAACAGAATAAAGTCCCATAAAGATGTCTACACTGTAATCTCCAAAACCTATAACTATATTATATTACATGGCAAGAGGGAATTAAGGTTACTAATCAGCTGACCTTGAGATGGGAGATTCTCCTGGATTGTATGGGTGGGTCCAATGTAATCACAGGGTCCTTATAAATGAAAAGGGCAGACAGGAGATTCAGTGTCAGGCTGACACAATGAGGGAAAGACTATCAGCAGTTGATAGCTTTGAAGATAGAAGAAGGGGGCCGTGAGCCAAGAAATGTGAGTAGCCTCTAGAAGCTGAAAATGCAATAAAATGGATTCTTCCCTAGAATCTCTAGAAATGCAGCCCTGCCAACATTGTGATTTTAACTCAATGAGATGCATTTTAGACTTCTGACATCTAGAATTGTGTTGTTTTCAGCCCTCAAGTTTGTGGTAATTTGTTACAGCAGCATTAAGAAATTGTACAATGACCATGTGCAGTGCCTCATGCCTGTAATCCCAGCATTTTGGGAGGCCAAGGTGGGTGGATTGCTTGAGTTGAAGAGTTCAAGACCAGCCTGGGAAACATGGTGAAACCCTGTCTCTACAAAAACACAAAAATGAAGGCAATTTCATATAAAGATGATATGCAATCTATGACAGCAGAGTAGCTAGTGGAAATCACAATACCTAATTCTATTTTTATGTCATTCCCTAAGCCCTGGTCCCATGTGGATATAGCATTGTTCAGGGCTATCTCTTTGCTGTTCTTTTTTTTTTTTTTTTTTTTTTCAGACTCACACAAGCAATGTGGAGAAGGAACATGAAAACATCTTTGAGGTAGAGCTTAATACAGATGTCAATCTCTTTGTGAATAAGCAATTAAAGGTAGAACTACTGTCCAACATGTGAGAAGAGTGAGTGGCTATTGCCAGACATTTTTAAATACACATAAAATGTGGTATAAATGGTAGAATGCCAGGGATAGAAGGAATATTTTATAAGTTACCTAGTCAAAGTTCTGGCTTCTGGGCAGAAAACTATCTAAACTCAGCCAGATAATCAGTTTCAACTAAATCAGGAAAACGTGGAATCATCTTTACCTAGGTAGTGTTATAGTTACATTGCCTCATTTATCTACACATCAGGAAATTCTCATTGCTAATATTTATCATTCTTATCATAGTATAAGCAAATGTTTTAATTCTATTATGGTAAATATAAAGCTTGCATAATTAAAACACTTTAATCTGGAAAGGCAGCAGTAAACCCTTCAAGCAAAAGCCCAAGTAGATTCAAAAATAATAACCAGAGAGGTTAAAGGTAAACCAGTAGAGTGATATGTTACAGCAACTAAGGGATAGAGGCAGGAATTTTTAAAAAGAGAGAAGAGGAATTATGTTAACAGAAACAGGTTAGCCAGCTGCCAGTTTAGATGAGCATAATGAGTCTATTAGATAGATCATAGGTGACTTTTATCAAAATACTATAGTGGAGTTGTGGGAGTGGTAGGCTGACTATAATGGATTGAGGAATTAAATAGTGATGAACCCCAAAACAGAAAGTCTGAAGAAATTCCCTTTGAGCCAAAAAAAAAAAAAAAAAGGCTGAGTGCAGTGGCTCACACCTGTAATCCCAGCACTTTGGGAGGCCAAGGCAGGAGGATCACCTGAGGTCAGGAGTTCAAGACCAGCCTTGCCAACATGGTGAAACCCCGTCTCTACTAAAAGATACAAAAATTAGCTGGTTGTGGTGGCAGGACTTAATCCCAGCTACTTGGGAGGCAGAGGCAAGAGAATTGTTTGAATCCAGGAGGCGGAGGTTGCAGTGAGCCGAGATTGAGCCATTGCACTCAAACCTGGGGGACAAGAGGGAGACTTCTCTCAAAAAAAAAAAAAAAAGAAAAGAAATTCCATTTGAGCATCTCTACTGTGGAGATGAAATAAGAGAGAAGTGGATTCTTTAGTATAGAGATGGAAAGGTATGGAGCTAGAACATGTGGATTGTGAACAGCGGATAATTAAATCAGGACCAGTAACCTAGATATCACATTGGGCTGAATTGCTGGGTTATTCATTCATTCAGGCAACATATGTTTGTTGAGAACCTGAATGTGCCAGGTAATAGAGACACAAAAGTGGTTAAAGTAGACCTTGGTCTCTGTCTTCAGGAAGCTTCCAATCTGAAGAGGGATGAACACACCTATTAATCAAACAATCCCACAAAGGCAGGTACGATTATACACTGACAAATATACCTACTTTGGTGTCAAGAAATTAAGAGAAGCAATTGATGTGCTCAGTGAACAAGTAAGATTTATTAGGAAGATGGAAGGACAACATTACTTCAAATATATTGCAGGAAACCCCAACCATGGTAACAACATCAGGCCTATCTTTATGTACGTTTAATAATGCTTAACTTCACTTTTGTTCCTATCCTCCCCAAAGCAATCTTCAAGTTCTTCTGTATCTTTGTTTTATTTTCTTTGTTCTTTTTTGTTTCATTTCCTATACTATTTGTATTCCATACTTTGACAGTTCAGTGAACTCCTTTGATAGATCCCAAGTCCTCCTTTTTCAATATTTACAGTTATAATCATTTTTGATCACTCCAAAACTGAGAACTTTGAGTGTAGATTTTCTAGCCTTCTTATTTTATTTTTAGACATTATATAGAAAAATTAAAGGGAAGGGAAAAGAAGGACGGCAACATGGTAACTGGGACAGTGTTCAAAACGTCCAAGTCCTACTTCTCACTCCATACAAATTATCTGCAATTTTTTTTATTTTTGAGACAGGCTCTTATCTGTCACCTAGGCTAGAGTGCAGTGGCACAATCATAGCTCACTATAACCTTGAACTCCTGGGTTCAAGGGATCCTTCCACCTCAGCATCTTGAGTAGCTAGGACTACAGGTGTGTGCCACTACACACAGCTAATTTTTTTATTTTTTTATTTTCATAGACACAGGGTCTCACTATGTTGCTCAGACTGGTCTTGAACTCCTGGCCCCAAGCAATCGTCCTGCCTTGGCCTCCTAAAGTTCTAGAATTGTTACAGGAAAGAGGTCCCAATCCAGGCCCAAAGAGAGGGTTCTTGGATCTTGTGCAAGAAAGAATTCAGGATGAGTCCACAGTGCAAAGAAAAGCAAGTTTTTTATGAAAGTAAAGGAATAAGTTAATGGCTACTCCATGGACAGAACAGCCCCAAGAGCTGCTGGTTGCCCATTTTTATGGTTATTTCTTGATGATATGCTAAACAAGGGATGGATTATTCATGCCTTCCCTTTTCAGACCATATAGGGTAACTTCCTGACGTTGCCATGGAATTTGTAAACTGTCATGGCACTGGTGGGAGTGTAGTAGTGAGGATGACCAGAGGTCACTCTCGTGGCCATTTTGGTTTTGGTGGGTTTTATCCAGCTTCTTTACTGCAACCTGTTTTATCAGCAAGGTATTTATGACCTGTATCTTGTGCCAACCTATATTCTCCTGTTAGAATGCCTTAAGCATCTGAAAATGCAGCACACAAGGTGTCAGCCTCATTTTACCTAGCTCCTATATAAGATGGAGTTGCTCTGGTTCACACACCTCTGACATTTTTCCCCTCCCTTTTGTAAGAGAACTTTTAATCCCAAGGGTTTCAGAGGGATGAAGATTCATCTTCTGTAACTACATCAAGCTGAACAGGGGTGACAATATTCCTGCCTAACTATTAGTGTCACTCGTGTTCAGGGTAGAGAGGAGCTCAGTCAGGAAGCATCAGTACAGTGAGAGCCATTCGTAACTCCAAGTTCCAAGAAGAGATGATACCTGGAAGATTAATAAGTGTTCAATTTAAGAAAACATTCAGTAAGTTTATCCTGCATTCCCACACAAAGAATACAACAACAATATATTCCACAGCACTAAAGCAAAATAAGTAAAATTGTCCCAAGTAAACTAAATAAGAAGGCTTTCAATGAAATGGGCAACTGTTGGAACCAAGCTGATATGGGGTTGCTAGCTGATTTTAATGTGCTCAGAATTAGAATATTGATCCAGATTTTTACATTACCCATCCCTCTTGTTTTTTTCTCAGCAGCAGTCAGGGGTCACTGGTTGGTTCACAGGAATAAGCAGGTTAGCTTAAATTGCAGAAACAAACTTAAAAACAACTGATGAGATGAGAATTTAATAACAAGGGTACCACAATTCTTGAAACATAGTATTTCTCTCTCCAGTTTCCCATTTTTACTAAAGACAAATCATGGTAAGACTGATTTGTTTTATTATACTTGACCTGATTATTTGGATAAAGTGCAGCAAGAATAATTATTTTTCACATATCTTTTTTAAAATTGGCTTTGTTGTAACTCTGTTCCATAGAAGGAATCTCAGATAAGACTTTTCTAGAGCCAATCCCTGCCATGGGTTTTTATCCTCAAATACCTATGAGTTGAGTAAATTCCTCTCCTCTTGGGGTCCCAAGATAACTTGGGGCTCCTGGACCTGTTATAAAGTGACATTCTTTACTTACCACAGGTCAGAAAACCTGTACAGGGACTCTGTAGGCAAGGTATGAGGCGATTTTTTCCCCAAGGGGCTTTTACAAGTTTGGTTTTACAAGTCAAGTTTGATTCCTTAAAGGAAAGCATGCTATTTCAGTCAAAGCCTTGGCAAAATAACCAACTTCTCCAATTGTGTACTGTTGCAAAAGAAAACAGATTATTATTGCACTTATGCAAATAACTATATTGCCATAAATTAAGAATACTCACAAATAGTTTCCAAATTCTGGAGAAATCAGGTAGAGATAAACAAATATGCTCTACGTTGTGTTCACAGAGGTATACTTTACTCAATTGCTACAAGCTGTAAATAGCTTAAAAGAAAAGTTTTCTTGACTCTGAAAAACAAAATAAAGGATCAGCAACATTTTAAGCAAAGTCAAAAAGATTACTGCAGACTTCTTTAGTTTATGCAGTTAAATCCTGTTCTGTTTGATGTTCATGAATGTTTCAGTTCTCCACAAGAGTTCTGAAAGTTGTTTCCTCTATTCTAATGTCACAGTTTCCAAAGTTATTAGAAACCTGCATTCAAAAACACCTGTTAGAGATCAATAGTTGATTATAAACTACCTTTTAAAGAGGATCAAAACAAGACAACAATTTTCTGTGGATGCTAAAAACTCTTAGGACAACCACTATTGAAGACACTAAGGAAATTTGGCTACTTCTGTGGCATACAAAATTTTACATAACAATTATAACTATTAATAATATACACTAAGTTATATTAGAATAACAGGAGTTTCTCATTATTTTGGAACATATACCAATTAACACATTTATACAAATATGGCCCAAAGAATACCAAACACTATTTTATATTTGACAATGCCTCCTGTATGATTTTCATATACCAAATAAGCCAAATGTCACTTTTACATTTGTGCATTATTGATGCCAAACCCAATTCTTAATAAAACCTTATAGACAAATCTATCCAATTTTAATGCCTGACAATAAGGTAAGATTTTTATAAACATGTTATTAATCCTTTACATTTTTTGTTAAAGAGAAGATTATAAGCAGGTGTTTGCTCTAAGAAAAATCTGTGTGGGCCAGGCACAATGGATCATGCGTATAATCCCAGCACTTTGGGAGGCCAAGGCAGGCGGATCATGAGGTCAGGAGTTTGAGACCAGCCTGGTCAACATGGCGAAACCTTGTCTCTACTAAAAATACAAAAATTAGCTGGATGTGGTGGTGAGCACCTGTAATACCAGCTACTTGATAGGCTGAGGCAGAAGAATCATTGAACCAGGAGGCAGAGGTTGCAGTGAGCTGAGATCGCACCATTGCCCTCCAACCTGGGTGACAACAGTGAGTCTCCATCTCAAAAAAAAGAAAAAAGAAAAACCTGTTGTGATTTTATTCCAATGTTCAATTTGTGAAAAAAATTGAATAATACCCCTTTAACTTTAGCCAATATGTTCACACACAAAACTTCTTACAATTAATCTTTGTAAACTTTCCACCACTTGTTCAAATATTTAGGTGTTTCCAGATTTGTATTTCTAAGACCACCAGAGCGAGCACAAAAAGAACCAGTGAGTAGGCAAGGGTAGGAGCAAAACTGCAAATTTATTTTGGTCACCTAAGGTGTGGGGAAGAGGTCTGTCGGCCCCCGGCAAAGAAGGCCGACAGAGTCCCCCAGTGAAGCTCTCGGACGGAGTTCCTACAGTCCCGACAAGAGTGAGAGACTCAGGAAGGCCACGTGGCACGCTGGCCGAGAGCGGCTTTTCTAGGAGTGGGAGGGCAATACGCGGGGCATGGGCATGTCGGGGGGCGTTCCGCAGGTGCGACCAGGTAAATCTTGGTCTCTTCGGATTGACGTCACCTGGTGCATGCCCAGTTGGTCTGCGCCCTCCCTGGGCACTGGCTGCATTTTCGCACTCACGGGAAAAGCTGGTGAAGAAGAACCCGGAAATGCGCCATCCTGCCTCCGTTTGTCCAAACAGTCCAACCTCTTATTGGTAATAGTGATAAGGGGCACCGTGGTCTGTCTGGCTACTTCCTGCTGTTAAGGGGCGTCATTAAGGTTGGGGCCCATGGTTGGTATTTGGACGTACGGATGAAGAATAAAATAAGGCACAGTATTAGTATAGGAATGAGGAATGGAAGCATTTGTTGGAATATGGGCAAAACCCAGAAGGATAGTCCTGGCAAGGCTGAGGAGTATGAGATAGTTAAGAAAATTTAGTAAGTTTGAGGGGAGTGGGGGAAAGCCAAACTGATTTCCACTGATTGCTTTCGGTAGGGGCCCTTTTTAGCTGGGAATGAGGAACGAGTGCACAAAGTAGTTGTTGGCCAGGCAGCAATTAAGGAGTGGAGTTTTTCGTGGAGTGGATGGCTTTCCGCTTACTCCTACTACAGAGATATTGGATGGAAGGCTAGGTCCAGAGAAGGATGGCAAAACAGAATAGGTAGCCTCGCTGTCGACTAAAAAATTAATTGTCTTACCCGCTACCAGGAGAGTTACCCGTGGCTCGGCGAGGGTGAAGGGGTCCCCGAGTCTCGGCACCTTCAGTTGTCATCGTCCAGATGTAGGAGCTGGAAGGAGCTCCCAGGATCCTGGGAAAGGGGGTCACGTGGAGACGCAGCACCTGTTCTCAGGGCGGGGCAATCAGACTTCCAGTGTCCTCCCTGCTGGCAAGCAGGGCAGGGGGTTGCTGGTGGACGAGGGTTAGGACATTCACTGGCCCAATGTCCTGATGCCTTGCACTTATAGCAAGGCTGCGTTGGGGCTTGGGGACCTTGCGGATACCTGTTGGCATAGTGTCCTGCCTTGCCGCACTTATAGCAGGCTCCTTTCGTAGCCTTGGAGTCTGCAGAGTGTGTGCTCTCTGGTCTGGGGTTACGACTGGGCTGTAAAGCCGCTGCTAGGAGCTGTGCCTCAGCCGTCTCCTCTCTGGAGTTATAGACCATAAAGGCTAATTTAACTAGGTCTTGTATTGGTGTCTGAGGACCATCCTCTACCTTTTGAAGTTTTTTACGAATGTCAGGAGCTGATTGAGAAATG
>NW_012122598.1:4799694-4802432 GCF_000951035.1 Colobus angolensis palliatus
GGCACCAACTGATTTGTTTTTCTAAGACCAGCCGAGCGAGCACAAAAGAACCAGCAACCAGGCAAGGGTAGGAGCAAAACTGCAGTTTATTTTTGGTAACCTAAGGTGTGGGGGAGAGGTCTGTCGGCCTCCGGCAAAGGAGGCCAGCAGAGTCCCCCGGTGGGGCTCTCGGACGGAGTTCCTACAGTCCCGACAGGAGTGAGAGACTCAGGAAGGCCACATGGCGTGCTGGCCGAGAGCAGCTTTTCTAGGAGTGGGAGGGCAATACGCGGGGCATGGGCATGTCGGGGGGCATTCCACAGGTGCGACCAGGTAAATCTTGGTCTCTTCGGATTGACGTCACCTGGTGCATGCCTGGTTGGTCTGCACCCTCCCTGGGCGCTGGCTGCATTTTCACGCGCGCGGGAAAAGCTGGTGAAGAAGAACCCGGAAATGCGCCATCCTGCCTCTGTTCGTCCAAACATTTCCTATCTCACTTAAAACCATCCTTTAGCCCTCTGAACTTAGGCAAGCATCCACATTCCCATGCTTTCTTATAATCTTTTAGCAAAAGTACATTTTACTTTTCTTAAATGCCTTGCATGTAGAACTGTTTCTGCAGTAGTCTTAATTAAATGTTACAGTGTTAACTCTTAGCAACTTTTGGTGAAAAACCTTAGTAAGTTCGGGATTTTAATTATGTACTAGTGTGGAGCCTAGCCTAGGATACATCAAGCAGAAGTGCAGATAAGGTCTGACTCTTTCCAGCACAACTAGGGTGCCTGGCTCTCCACATGTCCCCAGGCCTTATCTAGAATCTAATGTCTCCAAGGTAGGTACATTGAACAATTTTCAAAAGTCAAAGAAGCAGTTTATGACCTTAAAACAGTTAGCAAACTTAATATCTGACCTGCCTAATTTAGAACAAATGTTTACATTTTTGAAGATATTTTTGTTTTATCAATAATCTTTAAAACTATTTTTTTTATTTTCCAAAGATTACTTAAGTCACATGAACTAAAAGGCACTACACATTTTACTTCTCTGATGAAATATCTGATTTAAGCACTTATTATTTTTAAACCAATTAAAGCTTTTTTATATCACACACACAACACATATAAATACACAGACAGGCAGGGTACAGTGGCTCACACTTGTAATCCCAGCACTTTAGGAGGCCAAGGCAGGTGGCTCACATGAGGTCAGGAGCTTGAGAGCAGCCTGGCCAACGTGGTGAAACCCCATCTCTACTAAAAATACAAAAATTAGCTGGGCATGGTGGAGGATGCCTGTAATCTCAGCTACTCAGGAGGCTGAGGCAGGAGAATAGCTTGAACCTGAGAGGTGGAAGTTGCAGTGAGCCAAGATTGGTCCACTGCACTCCAAGCTGGGTGACAGAGGGAGACCCTGTCTCAAAAGGTTAATAAATAAATACACAGACAGAAGAAGATAAAGGGCTTATCCCCTAAGGTGGGAATCAAACCCTGAACACAGGCCACCATTGTGAAAAGAAAAAGCACGGCCAAATGGTTACAAGGTCAAGCTCCCAAGGACATACAAAACAAGAAGAAAACCTCATCCAGTTTTTTCAGGGACCTGCAGCAAAGTTTGTAACTGATCAGTTTACTGGGCCATCTTGAACAGCAGGTTTACAGGTGTCCTAAACTCATGTTCTATCCTAAGATACCCCTCTTTATGACAGAACAATACAGAAAGACACACAACAGATTTGCTACAACTTAAGACTAGCCTCATAAATCAATTTTTTCACTAATCAAAACTTTACAGAGGAAATGAACAGTGGTTTTTGCCATCCATTCAACCAGTTTCAGAGAGAGAGAGAGAGAAAGCATTGCCTGAGGCAGGGTGGGGAAGGCCAGGCACTCAGAGTGCCAGAGAAAGCCCCACCCATTGCAACAACACTGAAAAGTTCAGGTGGCTGCTTGTCAGTCATGAAGGGATTTTTTCCAGCAGTCCCATCAGCTCTCAAGTTTCCCTTTTTAGGGAGGGAAAAGCTCCCCATGTTCCACAATCCTGTACATTCCTAATTCTATCAACCATAGCCATCAGCAAAGAGGGCAAGGCAGATCAATCCAAAGAGAATAGTAGTTAACATCCTATAATGCCAAACCTGTTCTTAGCTGAAAGGGACTTTACTGAGAGGGACTTTACTGAGGGGGTCTCTAATCCCCTAAGTCTTAGAAGAGACTCTAAACCCTCCTAAGTTGGGCCTCTAACCCAATGTCAGTCAAGCATCTTTGCCTTTTATTGAGAGAAAGCTTTAACCCTCTCTTAGGAGAGACTCTAACTCCCCTAAGTTGAGCCTCTACCCAATCCCATCCTTTACCTGGGTATCCCACCACTTACCCAAAGTTGTCCAATTAGTAGTGCTGCAGTCTATTTCCTTTGTGTTGGGGAGTCTCCTCAGTATTATCCCTTCAAGTTTCACCAGAAAGATGTTACCAGACCCCATCACTTACCCTAAGTTAGCCTTTGGATCGGGGTTTTCTGCATTATAGTTACTTCAGTGGTTGCCAGAAAGATGTTATCAGACCCCCAACACAACCAAAATTAACCTTTGGGTCAGGTGTTTCTGCACTATAGTCCCTTCTGTGGTCACCAGAAAGATGTTGAAAGAAATCAGGCACATTCGTCAGTCCTGGGCCCAGCAAATACATTCCACTTGACACCATATATCTCTCAATTTCCTGGGGCCAGTACAAACACGGCCCAGTGCAAATACAGACACCATATAT
>NW_012122598.1:4806462-4810932 GCF_000951035.1 Colobus angolensis palliatus
AACCTTACAAGTCCTATTTTCATCGGGCTATAAAAAGCCAGCGCACGCATTGTTCGAGGCCCTCTTGTATGTTGTGGAACGGAGGGACCAAGTTCGAACTTGCATTAAAGATCCTTGCCGCTTGGCTTTGACTCTGGACTCTGGTGGTCTTCTTTGGGGAATAAACGGTCTGGGCATAACAATGTTACAGGAAAGGGGTCCTGATCCAGGCCCCCAGGAGAGGGTTCTTGGATCTCATGCAAGAAAGAATTCAGGGCGAGTTCACAGTGCAAAGCAAAATCAAGTTTATTAGGAAAGTAAAGGAGTAAGAGAATGGCTACTCCATAGACAGAGTAGCCCCCAAAGGCTGCTGGTTGCCCATTTTTACGGTTATTTATTGATGATATACTAAACAAGGGGTGGATTATTCATGCCTTCCCTTTGTAGACCATATAGGGTAACTTCCTGACATTGCCATGGCATTTGTTAACTGTCATGGCGCTGGGGGAACTGTAGCAGTGAGGACGGCCAGAGGTCATTCTTGTGGCCATCTTGGTTTTGGTGGGTTTTAGCTGGCTTCTTTACTGCAATCTGTTTTATCAGCAAGGTCTTTTTGACCTGTGCTTGTACTGACCATCTATCTCATCCCGTAATTTAGAATGCATTAACTGTCTGAGAATGAAGCCCAGTAGATCTCAGACTCATTTTACCTAGCTCCTATTTAAGATGGAGTTGCTCTGGTTCACACACCTCTGACAGGATTACAGGCATGAGCCATTATGCCTTCCCCAATTATCTGCAATTTTGAGTAAGTAATTTAAACCCTCAGACCTCAGGATCTTATCCCTTAAAATAGAAAACTTCAAGTACATAATTTATAAAGTTAGCATTTTTTCAACTCTTTTCCCAGCCATGCTAATGTGTTTTAAGCCTTACCCCAGCCAAACTACGGAAAAGCAAAAATTACTTTGTTTCACTATTACCCCTAGTGGCTAACACACTAGCAGGTCATCAGAATATTTGCTGTTCCTACAAAATTCCAAGATTCTGTGATGATTCTTTGAGTATAAGAATCACACAGATACATGCTTTCTTTAAGTTATCTATGTTATATTTTCTCTTTACACCCCCCACCCCATTTCCTGACTCCTTTTTAAGGGGTCTTTGGGATCATGAAAGCAAAATGCAGCATCCTCAGTGTCACATGCATCCATGTGAAGAGACCACCAAACAGGCTTTGTGTGAGCAATAAAGCTTTTTAATCACCTGGGTGCAGGCAGGCTGAGTCTGAAAAGAGAGTCAGCAAAGGGAGCTAGGGGTGGGGCGGTTTTATAGGATTTGGGTACATAGTGGAAAATTACTGTCAAAGGGGGTTGTTCTCTGGTGGGCAGGGGTGGGGGTCACAAGGTGCTCAATGGGGGAGCTTCTGAGCCAGGAGAAGGAATTTCACAAAGTAATGTCATCAGTTAAGGCAGGAACCAGCCATTTTCACTTCTTTTGTGATTCTTCAGTTGCTTCAGGCCATCTGGATGTATACGTGCAGGCTTGGGATCAGAGGCTTGACATTCCTGTCTTTTTATATTAATAAGAAAAATAAAACAAAATAGTGTTGAAGTGTTGGGGTGGTGAAAAATTTTTTGGGGAGTAGTATGGAGAAATAATGGGTGATGTTTCTCAGGGCTGCTTCAAGCAGGATTAGGGGCGGCGTGTGAACCTAGAGTGGGAGAGATTAAGCTGATGGAAGATTTTGTGGTAAGGGTGATATTGTGGGATTGTTAGAAGGAATATTTGTCATATAGAATGATTGATAATGGCCTAGATACGGTTTTGTATGAATTGAGAAACTAAACGGAAGACACAAGGTCCAAATAAGAGAAGGAGAAAACCAGGTATTAAAGGACTAAGAATTGGGAGGACCCAGGACATCCAATCAGAGTGCCTAAGGGGATTCAGTGTGATTATTTGCTTGGTTGGTGAATTTTTGGGCCTATCCTTGAGTTTTTTTATGTTGTCATATACCAGGCCAGATTGATTTAGGTAAAAACAACACTCTTCATTAAAAAATATACAGAGTCCCCTTTTTCAGCAGCGAGTAAGTTGAGGCCTTGGCGATTTGGGAAGAAAGAGAAATGCAAAGCCAGCAATTGTTTGTTAAAGAAGGATTAGAAATGGCTAGGAGACAGTGAGTGAGATTGGTAGTGTGGTGGAGATATCTGGGTAGAGATAGAGGGTGGCATAAGAATGGGAATGAGAATAAGAGTGAATATAAAAGTAAAGAATAGGACTTTATTAGGGTGAAAGTATTGGAGTGTGCCTTGCCACTGAAGATCTTCTATTCACCTCAAGAAAGACTTAAGGAAGGCAGTTTGAGGTAAAATGAGGAGATATGAGTTATGATGGTTTGGAGGAAAAGTGTAAACTGGCAGTGTAAACAAGGGCAGGGCATTTATGAGTAGTTGAGAATGGTGAATAGGAGTATGACTAGACAGAAGATAGTAGGGATGACAAGCTTTTGGGGTACAGTCAAAGTAGTGGGGGTGACTGTGTAAAGCCTTGTTGCGAAAAGTAGGGCAATAAACTTAATAGAATGAAAGAATGTATTAGGCTCATAAGGGTTACTACTGTTCTTCAGAAATGTGGGTGAGTTTAAGGAAAGTAGGGTTGAGTACTTGCAACTTCTAGGAGGAAGAGGAGAGATTAGGCTGGCTGTCCAATGGACACAGCTTTATTCTGGAACAGTGAACCTAATGGGGAGGATGTTGCAGGTGGATGGCAGTTGGGGTATTATAGATGACTAAGTAGGGTCCAGTCTATCAAGGTTGTAGAGTTTGAGGGGTCAGATTCTTAACAAGAACTTATCATCCATCTAGGGTGTCTTTATATGGCTGGGAATATGGACTGGGCAAGAGAAGATTATAATAGTAAAAGTTTAAATGGACTGTACCCTGTAGCATCTCAAGGACAGTCTCTAATTCTGAGAAGGGCAAGAGGTAAAAGAACTGTCCGATCTTTTTTAAGTTGGAGGCTGAGCTTGGTTAGGTGTGTCTTTAAAAGACCATTAGTCCGTTCTACCTTTCCTGAAGATTGAGGATGGTAAGGGGTATGAAGGTTCCACTGAATACCAAGAGCCTGAGAAACTGTTTGGGTGATTTGACTAATAAAGGCCAGTCCATTATCAGGCAGTATAGAGGTGGGAAGGCCAAGCCTAGGAATTATGTCTGACAGAAGGGAAGAAATGACCATGGTGGTCTTCTCAGACCCTGTGGGAAAGGCCTCTACCCATCCAGTGAAAGTGTCTACCCAGACCAAGAGGTATTTTAGTTTCCTGACTTGGAGCATGGGAGTAAAGTCAATTTGCCAGTCCTGGACAAGGGCAAACTCTTGAGCTTGATGTGCAGGGAAGGGAGGGGGCCTGAGAAATTCCTGAGTAGTAGTGGTATAGCAGACGGAACACTGAGAAGTGATATTTTCAGGATAGATTTTTATGAAGGAAAGGAAATGAGAGGTTTTAAGAGGCAGGTTAGCAGTTTGCAGCTTACATGGAAGATGTTATGAAATGACAACAGAATAGAATGGGCCTGTGAGACTGGAAGGAGATATTTTCCTTGGTGCAAGAACCATATGCCTTGTGTGGAAAGAGATTGATAGGTGGAAGTTTCAGTGGGAGAGTAGGTGGGAGTGACTGATGAGAAGGAGAAAAACTGGCCATGAGGGACAGAAGTTGGGAAACTAGCTGCTTCTTTAGCTACCTTATCAACATAAGTGCTGCCCTGAGTGATGGGATCTGATGCTTTTTGATGGCCCTTGCAGTGAATGACTCCAGATTCCTTTGGAAATAAAGTGGCCTTAAGAAGAGTTTTTATTAAAGAGGCATTAATGATGGAGAACCCTTGCATAGCAAGGAAACCTCTTTTAGCCTACATAACAGCACAGTGGTGCAGTATATGGAAGGCATATTTAGTGTCAGTATAAATATTGATGCATAGTCCCTTTGCAAGAGTGAGGGCCCAAGTAAAGGCAATGAGTTCGGCTTACTGAGAGGTAGTGGAGATGGGCAGAGCGGTAGCCTCAAGGATAGATGTGGAAGATACTATAGCATAACCTGCCTTTGCTGATGAGTGGTAATTAGGCCTGATGGAACTGCCATCAATAAACCAAGTGTGATCAGGGTGAGGAACAGGAAAGAAGGAAATATGGGTAAATGGAGTGAATGTCAGGTAGATCAGAGAGATACAGTCATGGGGGTCAGGTGTGGTATCAGGAATAATGTGGGAGCCAGCATAAAACAGTAAGGTCAAGCTGTTCAGACAGAATGGCTACAGGGCACGGTCCTGGCTCTTGTGTAAGAATTCCAACTGCACAGCCCTGCACTTCGGCTGGGTGTAATGAAAAAGGGTTGGGCATTATGGAAAACAGTATGGCGATTCCTCAAGGATCTAGAACTAGATGTACCATATGACCCAGCCATCCCACTACTGAGTATATACCCAA
>NW_012122598.1:4811488-4857071 GCF_000951035.1 Colobus angolensis palliatus
TATAATAAAAAAAATAAATAAAAAAATTAATAAATAAAATTCGTTCATCGTAAAAAAAAAAAAAAAGAAAAAGGGTTGGGATGAGTTAGGGATAGCTAGTGTGGGAGCAGCTTCCAGGGCTGTTTTTAAGGAATGGAAAAAGGAGTGGGGAAAGGATTTAGGATCTATGGAGTCAGCTAGGTTTTCTTTTGTGAGTTTATATAATGGTTTAGTCAGGATGGTAAAACTAGGTATTTAAAGGAAAAAGTGCCTAACCATGCCTAGGAAAAAAAGGAGTTGTTGCTTTGTAGAAGGGGTTGGGATTTGGGAGATTAGCTGGACACGATCAGCAGGGAGAGCATGTGTGTTTTTACGAAGAACTATGTTGAGATACCTAATGGATGAGGAAGAAATTTGGGCTTTGGAGGGGGATGCGCAGTGTCCTTTTGAGAATAAATGTTGGAGGAGCAGGAGGGTGTCCTGTTGGGAAGATTTGTAGGAGGGGCTATAAAGTAGAAGGTCATCAAAATATTTAATAAGGTGAGAAGCAGATGGATGGAAAGAGAGTAAATCATGAGAAAGGGCTTGACTGAAGTAATGAGGGCTGTCCCTGAAGCCTTGAAGCAGTACGCCCAGGTAAATTGCTGAGACTGATGGGTGTCAGGGTCAGTCCAGGTAAAAGCAAAGAGGGGCTTGGACGAAGGGTACAAAGGAATAGTAAAGAAAGCATGCTTGAGATCCAGAACATAATATTGGGTTGTGGAGGGGTTGTGAAGGGAGATATTGAGGATAGGAGAGTATATGGGTTTGGCATCATGGGGTGGATAGGCAAGACAATTTGGTTGATAAGGCACAAATCCTGAACTAACCTGTAAGACTTTTCCTGTTTCCAGTGGCGTCCTGCACAGATGGGACATGGCTTAGGAGGAATCTCAGGCTGCAGGCATTCCTTGGCCCAGTGGCCAGATTTCTGGCACATGAAGCAAGATCCTGGGGGAGGAGGTCCTGAAGGAGTGCCTGACCACTGTGGCTTAGATGTTTTGAAGTTCTTGTGTGCTGGAGATGTGGCTGGGGTTTCTTTCACAGTGGAGGCAAGTAATTGCAACTCTTCTCTATTATTGTATACCTTGCAGGTGAGGTTGACTAATTCCTGTTGTGGGGTTTGAGGGCTGGAATCAAATTTTTGGAGCTTTTTCTAATGTCAGGAGCTGACTGGGTGATAAAATACCTATTGAGAATGAGATGGCCTTCTGACCCTTCTGGGTCTAGCTAGGGTGGTAAAGTGTCTAAGGGTTGTTGCCAAATGGGTCATGAACTGGGCTAGGTTTTTATATTTGATGAAAAAGAGCCTAAACACTAACTGATTTGGGAGAGGTCAGCCAAAGGAAATGGAGCATTAACCTTGACTACACCTTCAGCTTCAGCCACCTCTGTAAGAAGAAACTGTTGGGCAGATGGGGGAGGGCTAGTTGAGGAACGCAACTGTCAGCCAGACCGGGTGTGAGGAGGGGAGGTGATAGAAGGATTATAGGGTGGGGGAGCAGAGGCTGAGGAAAAATTGGGACCTAGCTCAGCCTGGCGAAGGGCAGTCTGGGGAGGAGGGGAGAGGTCAGATGGGTCTGTAGAAAAGGAGGATTCAAAGACTCAGAGCTTGGGGTGGAGACTGAAGGAAGAGACAGGAGAGAAAGAAGAAAGATTTGGGATGAGACACATTGAGAGCAGAGATTAAGAAGGGACTGATGTGCAAAAGAATTCCTGGACATCAGGCACCTCAGACCATTTGCCCATTTTACGACAAGAATTATCTAGATCTTGTAGGATGGAGAAATCATAAGTGCCGTTTTCTGGCTATTTGGAACCATTGTCGAGTTTGTATTGGGGTCAAGTGGTATTGCAGAAGAAAATAAGACATTTAGGTTTTAGGTCAGATGTGAGTTGAAGAGGTTTTAAGTTCTTGAGAACACAGGCTAAGGGAGAAGAAGGAGGAATGGAGGGTGGAAGGTTGACTATAGTGAAGGAGGCAAGCCCAGAGAAAAGAGAGGGTAGAGACACGGAGAGAAGGGGTGGGGGATACTTGCCCCCCAGGGACGTGGTTCTTGCCACCAAGGTGAAGGATCAAGGCAGGCATCCCTGCGGTGATGCCTCTGAAATGTGGGTGAATAATCAGGCAGGCATCCTCGCAGTGATTTAACACCAAAGGAAGACTGTCTTCCCAAGTCCGTGACTGGTGCCAGAGTTTTGGGTTCACAGATAAAACGTGTCTCCTCTGTCTCTACCAGAAAAGGAAAGGCACTGAAATTAAGAGAAGGGAGAGACTGAAGGGTGGCACAGAAATTGAAAGGAGAAAGAGGTTGAGGGATAGTGAGAGAGGTTGGAGAAGGAGTAAAAGGAGGCTGTTTACCCGATTTAAAATTGGTGAGATGTTCCCTGGGCTGGTTGGTCTGAGGACCAGAGGTCATAGGTGGATCTTTCTCATGGAGCAAAGAACAGGAGGACAAGGGATTGATCTCCCAAGGGAGATCCCCCAATCCGAGTTATGACACCAAATGTCACGTGCATCCGTGTGAAGAGACCACCAAACAGGCTTTATGTGAGCAATAAAGCTTTTTAATCACCTGGGTGCAGGCAGGCTGAGTCCAAAAAGAGAGTCAGCAAAGGGAGCTAGGGGTGGGGCAGTTTTATAGGATTTGGATAGGTAGTGGAAAATTACTGTCAAAGAGGATTGTTCACTGGTGGGTAGGGGTGGGGGTCACAAGGTGCTCAGTGGGGGAGCTTCTGAGCCAGGAGAAGGAATTTCACAAGGTAATGTCATCAGTTAAGGCAGGAACCAGCCATTTTCATTTCTTTTGTGATTCTTCAGTTGATTCAGGCCATCTGGCTGTACATATGCAGGCTTGGGTTCACAGGTCTGACACTCAGCAGCTACTGCCACCACTGGCACCACTGCCACCACTGCCACCACCCCACCACACCCCAGTTGCTTCACTTTCCATCACAGAAGCCTTTTCAGCAACAGCCAACATTTGTACCCTCACCAAGCCCTCTGATTTTCCCAATCACAAGGCCTTCACTACGATATTTTCTTCATTCATAAGTGCAACCTATTCTCCATCCCCAAGGTAAGTCAGTTCTAATTTTTTGCAAGGGTTGACAGAGGTAAAGCCTGTCCAGATACCCCAAAGATGTTTCATCTTGGCAATTCTTGACTCTTTCAAGGAAATAATAATAGTCAAATATAACTAAGTAAAATAAATAAGAATATATAATGTCTATAAACCAAAAATAAAAATTCTAAGCCCCCCAACCAACTGAATGGACCCCTCCTCTCAGCCAAGGGCTTTCTAAAGTTAACCTGAAAGACTAGTTCAGGCCATGATGGAAATGGGTGATCAGGCATGCCTCATTATATCCTCCTCCCTTTGGAATTTAGGCACAACTGACCAACATTAACATTAAAACAGAGACCTTAAGACTGACAAAGCAGACTCTTTGTAGCAATAAGATATGAACACAACAGATAGCGGGCCCCAAAATATATTTATTGAATATATTTTTAAATGATCCTGCAAAGCTGTCTCTGGTGGGGAAACCTACATTCTGTAGAGAATGCCCTTCCCTTTCCAGTTCTTTTCCCTTACCCAGGAGAGAATTAACTAAGAGTCTGGTACCTTTTTAAGTCTGATAAGAAACATTTACAACCTATTCTCTCTGAAGCCTGCTACCTGGAGGCTTCATCTGCATAATAAGAGCCTTAGCCTCAGAAGTCCCTTATGTTAATGCAGATACTCCCTTCTATTGATTTCAGGACTTTAATCAGAAAATGTTTGAATCCATCTATGACCTAGAAGCCCCCACTTTGAGTTGTCCCAGATTTTCAGACCCAACCAATGTACATCTTACATGTATTGACTGATGTCTTATGTTTCCCTAAAATGTATAAAACCAACCTGTAGCCTGACCACTTTGGGTACATGTTCTCAGGTCTCTTGGAGCTGTGTCATGAGCTATTGGTCACTCATATTTATTTGGGTCAGAATAAATCTCTTCAAATCTTTTATAGAGTTTGACTCTCTGTAGACAAGTCCTAGTTTTAAATCAGTTACCTTGTAGATGAAGGAAACCAAAATGCTCCTCTTTAAAATACTGAGGATTGTTGAGCTAAAGAAAATTAAAGTGCAGGGGGACACTGCCCTCCCCCTTCTTGCCTGATGGCAGGATAGCAATTTACAAAGACAAAAGGTCTTCCTGCCCTCCCCTCTGCCATTTTTCACCCCTTTATAAGGCTTATCAGCTCAGAGACAGTGGCACTCAAAAATCTAGAAAATCTAGAAGCAGATTTTACTCTTCCCATACATTTATCTTCTCACATTTTCCTGCCTCTTAGAAGCCTGAAGATGCTCTCTTACTTGTCTTGTCACTATAGGATTTATGGCTTTTTGTTAAAATACTATTTAAGCAAGGACCCTAAGCCACTGCCTTAAGGGAGAGATACTTTCAAGCTGAAGCCGCTCCTGCATGATGGGTGTAGCACAAATCAATAAGCTTCTGCTGGTTTTTCTCTTGTTAATTTTACTTTCATTTTTAGGAGAGTGTCTCAACTAAGAACCTATGAGGGAAAGAAAAGAGATTATATTTTCTCCCCTGCACAGATAATCTGACCACTTCTCTGAGCTCTCCTAAATACAATACAGCTAAATTATCTTAAATAACATATACCCATTAGTCAGCAAGTCAGTACAGTGCCTCTGCTGGCATAGCTATAAACTAAATGACTTGTTTTTATTTCATTTATTTATTTTGAGATGGGGTCTTCCCTCTGTTACCCATGTTGGAGTGCAGTGGTACAATCTAGCTCACTGTAACCTCTGCCTCCCAGGTTCAGGTCATCCTGCCACTTCAGTCTTCCAAGTAGCTAGAACCACAGATGTGTGCCACCATGCCCTGCTAATTTTCTGTATTTTTATAGAGATGGAGTTTCTTCATGTTGCCCAGGCTGGTCTCAAACTGCTAAGCTCAAGCAATCCACCTGCCTCAGTCTCCCAAAATGCTAGTACTGCAGGCATGACCCAAGGCACCCAACTAAAATGACTTGTTTTTAGACAATAGGTTAGAAATTTCTTTCCTCAAAGGGCCAGACAGTAAGTAGATTAGGCCAGGGTTTCTCAACCTCAACAGTATTCACATTTTGGGCCAGATAATTCTTTATTGTGGAGTGCTTTCCTTTTCACTGTAGGGTATTTAACAGCATCCCTGACTTCTACTCCCTAGGTGCCAATAACATCTTATTCTCAGTTGTGACAACCAAAACATTTTCCAGACATTTCTAGATGTCCCATAGGAGGCAAAATTGCCCCAAGGTGAGAATAACTGGTATAGACTTTGTATTCCATATGCTATCTGTCACAATTACTCAGCAGTGCCATTATAGCACAAAAGTAGCCATAGACAATATGAAAATGAATGAACATGGTACTTTCCCAATAAGTACTATGTATGGAAACTGACATTTAAATTTCATATAATTTTTGCATGTAATAAAATATTCTTTAAAAATTTTAAGCATTGGCCAGGCGCGGTGGCTCAAGCCTGTAATCTCAGCACTTTGGGAGGCCGAGACGGGCAGATCACGAAGTCAGGAGATCGAGACCATCCTGGCTAACACGGTGAAACCCCGTCTCTACCAAAAAATACAAAAAACTAGCTGGGCGAGGTGGCGGGCGCCTGTAGTCCCAGCTACTCGGGAGGCTGAGGCAGGAGAATGGCGTGAACCTGGGAGGCAGAGCTTGCAGTGAGCTGAGGTCTGGCCACTGCACTCCAGCCCGGGCGACAGAGTGAGACTCCGTCTCAAAAAAAAAAAAAAAAAAAAAAAATTTAAGCATTTAGAGATGGAAAAACCATTGTTAGCTTGTGGGACAAACAAAAACAGGTGGTAAACCATAGCTTTCCAACTCCTATTTGTTTTGTTTTTGAAAGATTAATAATATATGTAATTTAAACTACTATATCAAAATAATATTATTTTAACATGTGGTAATTATAAAAATCAATTCATAAATTCAGTATGTATTTTACACTTACAATATATCTCAATTTGGACTAGCCACATTTTAAGTACTGAATAGTCATATATGGCTAATAGCTAATATATTGGGCCATGATGCCCTAGAGTATTTGCTTTTAGTTATTACGCATACTTCCTCTCAAGAGGCCCTAGTCATTGGGAACATGAGGTCACTTTCCTTTGAAGGTAAAAGCCTCTAAGTCCTGTTATTGATCTAAACTTACAAAAAGAAAAATACAAAACACAAAAAAACAAAAAAAACACTGTAAGTAAGGTTTAAAAGACCACCATGACAAGATTTATCCAATTTATGACTGTATTTCTGATTGGCAATTCAAAATTGTATTTGGCTTAGTAATTTTTCTTGCTATCTTGAAGAGGATCAATCCCAGAAGGTCTGATAGACAGTAAATGTTTTGGTGTAACTGGGTTTCTTTATGTACAAAGCTACAGAATTCCCCTTGAAGACACTGTCCTTGACATCCCTGAAACAGCAAAATAGCCTTTTTTGTTTACTCCACAGCTATGTAGTATATGACAGTTAGTGCATTGTAGATAGGGCCATCTATTGAAATCTACATGTAATTACACTCTATTGAATATCTACTTTAAAACAGCAAACATGAGAGCCTACAATTGACATCTCACTGTTTAAAAAAAAACAATTTCACATATATATTCACAAACATACTGAAGTGGTCAATATTCAAAGCAAATAGTAAAGACTCAGATATTCCTTACTTTGCACCATGGTTTAGTTAAATAATACAAGTACCCCAACAACACAGTTTAAATTTCAGTTACCATGGTATATTGACTGTGATACTAAATAAAGTACAAATTTCACTGCTAGGTTTTCAGTATGTAAATTACTATATAACTAACAGATGTGCATCATGATCAACTGTGAATCACATCACTTCTTTCACAGTCTTTGGTGACTGGTCACTTATCGTCTATTCAGTATATGTGCAGAGAACAAACTATGTGTTTATGTTGCCTCTTTGTCTCCCAGTGATAAAACCAAGTGACATTTAACAAAAACGTATAATGAAAGAGGGAATTGGCCAATAAAAGATGAAAGCTCAAGAAAGAAACTAAAAGGCACAATGCTGGAAATGAAATTCAAATCAAAGGTAAATGAAGTTATACAGGAAATAGCTGATGGTGGGAATGTTGACACTTCCACTGGCTGGAAAGGCTATATAGATATGAAGCCAGAGGAACTTAGTTAAATCAGACATTGACATAAATGAGGAATTTGGTTGTGACAAGCAATGCCTATTTTAAACCAATGGCTTGTGTCCTCATTAGGGACTGTCAGTATACCAAAAGAATGGGTGTTAAGTCTAGGAAAATTATAATACATCCTTATGTTGACTTTTAGTTCCCAAGATTTCCTATGACTATAATTACTATTTTTAGTATTTAGATATTACTGCTAATGGTAAAATGGCCTATGAGTAGAAAATATGAAATTTACATTTCTCTTTATCCAAATTTCCCAGTGGATCCCTGGCCCTAACAATGTTTACCACTTCTTACTGTCCATTTTCACAGATATGGGGTACATGATTATATGCCCTCAACCCCTATGTTTTCTAGGTAACGCTACTACAGAATAAAGTGGTACTCAAATTACTCTCAGCTTGCTTAATATCCACTCTAGGACACTGAAAAACAAACACAAAGGGACTAAACAAGATGAATAGTACGTATCCCATTTCTTTTAAGTCCACTATCTTGATATCATGAGGCCCCCTCACTGGTTTTATGTAGATGTGCTACTGGAATGCATAAGCTAGTGCCAATTCTTATTTTCCAAAGATGTTAAAAGATTAACAAAGGATGGGAGGAGAGTGAGGATCAAAAAAACTACTTATCAGGTACTATGCTCACTACCAGTGTAATGAAATCATTTTTACATCAAACCCCATGACACACAATTTACCCATGGAATTTTACCCGTTGGCTTTTGCTACAAAAGTACCCCTTGAACCTAAAATAAAAGTTGGAAGAAAAAAAATTAACATAGCAAATTCTTAGACATTGTTCTGACTTGTTTGCAAGACCTATGCTTTCTTCCTAAGCTGGTGCTGGATAGTTCTTTTGATTTTTCTTTTTTTTTTTTTTTTTTTTTTTTTTATCTATCTTCTCCCTCCCTAGCATTGCCACCAAGGGAAACCATTTCATGTAAGACATTCTTTTCCCTCCGGCCACTTGGTTGGCCCTAATTTCTCTGAGCACATCTTTTCTACCTGTATTGTGAACCACAGACCAGGCCTAAGGGAAGGTTATAAAGAATGTAAGATTGGTCTGTATTGTCTCAGTCTCTTTTAATGTCTACTCCCTTGTGTATGGTACTCCATCTTCTCAGAGACTGAAGACCTATTCTCTAGCTTCTTCATAATCAGCTTTCAAAATGGGATCTGCTGTCAGCGATTTATCCCTTTAGTGCTAGGATGGTAAATAAATTTTATCTTGCATGCCAACTCTAAATTATCAGTAGCAGTCACCTGAAATGCTATGTGAAGGATTCTGGGGATGCATCCAGTTGAATTAGTTATGAGAAGAAAAATTGGTTACTATAGGAAAGAGAATCAACAATTCAATGGATTAAAGAGAAAGAATGTTAATTATTTCTTACATGACAGTATCAATGTAAAAAGTTCAAATCAGAGAGGGAATTCTGTTTCTTAGTCATTCAGGGACTTGATTTCCTTCCAAGTCACTGTACTTTCATCTCATAGGGAACCACTCTCATCTGTATGACTGAAACTGGGGAGCCATTACATCTGAGTTAAAGCTGGTGGGAGAAAGTATGGAAAGGAGAGCATACCCTGTGTCTTAGGACCCAGGTGTGGAAATGGCACACATCATTTCTACTCACATTTTATTTATTATAACAATCATTTGGCTATGCAGAACTGCAAAAGAAGCTGAGAAATGTAGTCTAGCTTGGCAGTCACACATCAAGCAAGAATGGGAGAATGTATTTTGGTGGGCAACGAGCAGTTTTTTCCTTAGTAGGCTTAACAGGAATCAATGCTGTGATTAATGAATGAAAGTTTCCACGAGTTGGAAAAAAGAAACTGTGGCAACCACCCATATTATGGTATTAGCTGATCTTGCCTTACGTGTGAAATGGAAGTCTTGTTTTCTTTCCTAGAGGGTTCTGAAGTTTAAATATAATTCAAAAAAATTTAACAGACATTTTCTACTATGAGAAAGGTAATTTTGTTAGGTACAAAAATAAACTACAGGCTTATTTCCTTCAACACTGACCATTCCTCCAGCATTTCTTATTCTAAAGATGAACAGGTAAAGAAACTTCATTGGAGGGAAAATTAAGCAGGGATTGGCATTAGAGAGGGAGCTGTGCACAGTCCCTGTCTCAACAAAAATAGCTTAAGATGAGATGAGTACCTTACTTAGCATAATCTTGCTACTGAAGGGGCTATTCTAAATGTCTCCCAACCCAACACCATTAGGTAAACATTCTCTAATATTCACTACTCAATTTAGATAATCCACCTTTCCTTCTGGCCATTGCATTCCTTATCTAGCAATGCAGGAAAAGGGCAAGAAATCAAAGGGAAGGAATAAAGGGACTTCTGATTCCAGACTGTATTTTGAAGGGAAGTCATGGTTGGTTTGCGATTTTCTTTAGCTTTTGCTTTGCCTTTGCAGAATAGCTAATATTATTGTTTTACCTATGGGAACTGGTATCCAATCTAGTGCCTAATGGGGCTGTTGTTACTAGAGCTATTTTCTGTGAACCTCACAGCGGACTCTCTTCTGCTGAAAATGAGATTTACTATTCATTCTGGGTTCTCTCAAAAGCCAGCCTGCCATCTACAAGAATTAGCGGTCACATCCATTTGGCTATAGTTCAGGTAAGTCCCATACTTCATGTCCTGCTTCTCAGCAATCTGCTGCTCAGAGCCAAAAACCCTATCTTAGAACCCCAAAATATATGTCTAGTTGCTGTATTAAAAACCAGGTAGCAGCCTTTACAGAAAGTCCCTTTTCTCAGAATCTAGTTAAGCCAATACTAGGCAGTGACCACTATATTCTTCTTGGTTCATTCTCTTTCTTTTGGAGGCAACAGCTTAATATGGTGAGGAAAACTGGAATCCATTTCTACCTATTCACCACTTTTTAAGTAGTAAAAGTGGTAACTCAAAAGTAACTTTATTCCCTGCTAAGTCTCACTCTTTCCAATTATTATTCAAACATGAGAGGTGACAGTGAGAAGATTGGTTTGGCATTATAGGATAGTACCATGCAAGGTACTGTAACAACTTGCTTTCTCTCTCATGGTCTATCTCCCTGCAGATTCAGGTTGCATCAGCTGTCCTTCTATGTCCACAATCCAAATGCTATGGGATACTATGCCAGACAAGTTTTCCAGTTCTTCAGGAAGTAGCAACTGTGAGTACTCTAGCTCACAACGGGAGGAGCACAATGACTGGACTCCAGCCATGAGCAAATACAAGTAAAGGTTTAGCTGAGACTGTCTGCTCCCCAGTTCTCCAAACCCTGCCTACCCCAGGCCCCTTTTTGTCTTCATTTATAGTAGAAAAGTAATAGCCGGCCAGGCACGGTGCCTCACGCCTATAATCTCAGCACTTTGGAAGGCCGAGGCAGGTGGATTACCTGAGGTCAGGAGTTCTAGACCAGCCTGGCCAACATGGTGAAACCCCGTCTCTACTAAAAATAAAATTAAAAAAAAAATTAACCGGGCATGGTGGCAGGCGCCTGTATTCCCAACTACTCGGCGGGCCAAGGCAGGAGAATCATTTGAACCCAGGAGGCAGAGGTTGTAGTGAGTTGAGATCACGCCATCACACTCCAGCCTGGGGGACAAGAGCGAGACATCGTTTCAAAAAAAAAGAAAAGAAAAAGAAAAGTAATAGTCACAAAACGGATATAAAAAGAGAAGTAACAATGGGAAATTACAGGGGGGCAAATTAATACTTTTATAGTTTCAGCAGTCCTGTAGTAATAGAAGAAAAACTGATTTTCCCTTGGTTCTGACTACCTCCCTGGGCTAGAAGGTATAGGGCCAAGGTAGAGGAATCGGAGGTAGATGAATTATCTTCCTGTGTCTTCCTTTAAGTAGTTCACATTGCTCCCATTTAGGTACCAGCTAATAGTCATAATTACTATAATCCCTCTCTCTGGATATTCTCTAAGACTTTATTTCCCCGTGAGCATAAAGACATACAATAGTACACTGGAAGTTAGCTATGATTAGGAGGAGCCATTCTAACTATAAATTACTCATAATCCAAGCTCTTTCCTGATGAGCATGTATCTGTTATAAAAGAGGCTATGATAATATACAGTGAGAAAAGAATTCATTTAGAAATTAAGTGAATTTGGATCTAGGGTCACCTTAGCTATTTTGCACTGTGACATTGAGTGAGTTATTTTCTCTGGGTTTCAGGTGCCTCATCTTTATTTTGTGCATTTGGATACACAATTCTAATTGGTCTAATGGGAATTACACAGCTAACACCATCATGCAGCAAAACAAAATAAAATACAGTGGAATTGAAGTGAGGGAGTAAAACCACCACACTATGCAGATGAGACTATCTGCCTAGTAACAAGACATTTCTTGGACTCTGGTACTTCAGGCAAATGTCCTCTGGGGGTGGGGAGGAAGACAATATAGCCCACTGCCAGATAGAACCCACATCTGTTCCACCATTCTCATTGTCATTGCGTTTCCTGGGATACTTTCAGAATAATTCATTAGCAAGGAAAAAAAAAAAAACAGCAAGGAAAAGGCTACAAGGGGAAGGGTCTTTCTACGTGTTTGGGATATATCTAATCATTTCTTCATGGAATATTATAAAGTAGGGTCCACTCAAAGCTCATCCCTCACAAGCCACCCAACCTTTGATATTCTTCTTCCATTTAATACGAGTCTTGCTAAGATTTTTTAAAATCCTGCCTGCAAAGTCTGCTTATGAACTTTTTTCCTTACCACGGAGTTCCCAAAAAGGGACAGGTTCTGCCTAAGTAGTTGACTACCTGCAAGGATGCTCAAATCCAACTTTCTTTCCCATTCTACTTTGCATTCTACTCTTCCTTTGCTCTCCTTTCCTTAGGCCCTCAAGTGATACCAGCTTTTGTTCTAGCACTCTAGAAAGGAGTTACAATTTTGATCCAGAGTACACAGGGAAGAGAAACTGGAGTAGGTAAAAGGAAGCTCATCACTGGGAAAGCTGGTACTGGGAGAAAGACTGTGGCAAACCCGGGAAATACTAACAATAAGAACGCCTCAAAAGTTCACCTTTATCAAGCCAATGGAAACAATATAGCTGAGTGGGATTTAAATTTTGAGACCATTCAAATGAGTCCTCAGCTACCATGTAAATTGCCTTGGTGCTCCATTTGCTATAATTCATAGAAAAGGTACTAAGGTCCTTCAACTGGTTTTCCTTGCTACCTCCACCTTTGTCAGAAGTTGAACCTATGACTAGCACACTTCCTGCCTATCCATTCACAGTGAATAGAATGGCTGGCTAAATTTTAGACCCCATTTAAATTATTCCACTTTGAAATTTGAGGGGGCCGGGCGCGGTGGCTCAAGCCTGTAATCCCAGCACTTTGGGAGGCCGAGACGGGCGGATCACGAGGTCAGGAGATCGAGACCATCCTGGCTAACACGGTGAAACCCCGTCTCTACTAAAAATACAAAAAACTAGCCGGGCGAGGAGGCGGGCGCCTGTAGTCCCAGCTACTCTGGAGGCTGAGGCAGGAGAATGGCGTAAACCCGGGAGGCGGAGCTTGCAGTGAGCTGAGATCGGGCCACTGCACTCCAGCCTGGGAGACAGAGCCAGACTCCGTCTCAAAAAAAAAAAAAAAAGAAATTTGAATGATGCTTGCCTAAGTCTACTAGCCTCAGTAACATTACCTTTTCTCATGACCAAGGGTAAAAGAGTAAACTGATAGGAGGCACACGTTTTTGTGGATGTGGGTTGAGCTGGCAGCAAATCTAACTACAGGAATACAGTGATCACTTCATACTCACCACATAAAAAATACAAAAGCTGAAAAATACTATCAAATGCTTTGACATTTTCTAAACATTCCTACTGCCCCTATAAAATTGCCTTGTCTGACCTTTCCTCACTAACCAGGAGACATGGTGTTTTTCATTTCCTCTCCCTTCAAATTTTACAAGAGAATGAAGAGAATTTGAGGACCAAAGCACCACAAACACAAGAGTAAGCACAGCAGATATGACAAGGGGACTGAAGTAAGCCCCTGTGGGAATAGGATCGGCTGAAGGAATCAAGAGGGATGGACAGAGGAACAGAAGACACTCAAGAATAACTTCAGGAAGTCTTACCTCCTCACCTGCTTTCCCTCTGTCCTACACATCTAGCCTTGCAAAGAAATAAGAGTAAAGTCCGTGTAGGACCATCCCAGTTCAGAAGCAATCCCTAGGATATGGGTCAACTTTATGACCTCAAACTCTACTCATTTATAATGACAAAATTCAACTGTTAACACATATGTAAGAGTTCTTCAGGCATTGGTTTTGAAGGTACATGTACTGGGACGGGCACAGGGGCTCACACCTGTAATCCTAGCACCTTGGGAGGCCAAGGCAGGTGGATCACCTGAGGTCAGGAGTTCAAGACCAGCCTGGCCAACATGGTGAAACCCAGTCTCTACTAAAATACAAAAATTAGCCGGGCATGATGGTGGGTGCCTGTAATCCCATCTACTCTGGAGGAGGCTGGGACGGGAGAATCACTTGAACCTAGGAGATGGAGGTTGCAGTGAGCCAAGATCACACCACTGCACTCCAGCCTGGGTGGCTGAGCAAGACTGTCCAAAAAAAACACCATAGTTTCCAGTTTAATTTCCAACAAAGGAGTAGGAACTCTTGCCTATAGAATACCGTGCTGGGGGCTGGGCACGGTGGCTTATGCCTGTAATCCCAGCACTTTGGGAGGCCGAGGTGGGTGGATCATTTGACGTCAAGAGTTAAGAGACCAGCCTGGCCAAAATGGTGAAACCATCTCTACTAAAAACACAAAAATTAGCCCAGTGTGATGGTACATGCCTGTAATCCCAGATATTCGGGAGGCTGAGGCAGAATTGCTCGAATCCGGGTGGAGAGGTTGCAGTGAGCCGATCACGCCACCACACTCCAGCCTCGAGTGAGACAGACTCCGTCTCAAAAAAATAATACTGTGCTGGTTCATTTGCCTATAAAGTCACCAATCTAATGTTTGGGTATTTGATCATTCCAAATTCTAGAAACACTGAAGATCCTTCCACCTACTCAGCATCTGGGACTCTTTCATAAATGCTTAATTCCCACAGACTTACAGTTTATTTATACCCTGCTCCTCTCCCACTTTTGGTCCTCAATACTTTTTTGCTTCTCACATTTTTTATTGGGTTTCTGCTTCTCAGTAGCCTTGACCAAAACAACTGACACTGTAAGAAATGAGACTTCAAATCATTTACCCACACTGGGTGGTTAAGGTCGTTTTAAAAAAGAAAGAAACGAGATTGGGCGCAGTGGCTCACGCCTGTAATCCCAGAACTTTGGGAGGCCAAGGCAGGTGGATCACTTGAAGTCAGGAATTCGTGACCAGCGTGGCCAAGATGGCGAAATCCCGTCTCTACTAAAAATACAACAATTAGCCAGGCATATTGGCTCGGAACTGTAATCCCAGCTACTGGTGATGCTGAGGCAGAGCTGCTTGAACCCAGGAGGCAGAGGTTACAGTGTGCCAAGATGGCACCACTGCACTCCAGCCTGGGCAACAAAGCGAGACTCCATCTTCAAAAAAGAAAAAAGAAAAAAGAAATGAAGAACTTAGGGTAATTAGTGTGGTTAGGGACAGTGAGTTAGAAATTGTCACATCAAAATACAAAGTTTTCAAAGCAGTATATTTTATTTTACAATAGCAACTCAACTCCCCAGTTTGTTTCAATTGTGACATCTAGATGGCTTAAGATTACTTTTGGGTGGTCACCCATGCTGAACAATATTTTTCAATCTTCAAAACAGCAAAGACTCAAAAGAAATTCTGCATTTCACATCAGTTCACAAGTTCAAGAGTCTTCCATTTATCTTAGCATTTTGGGATAAATTCTCTGAGGTAGAAGAGCAATGACGAAGCCACTTAATTCCTTGTGTCTGCATAAAAGCAGATTTATTCATCACAACTTCATTTATGTGAATAAAGCAGATGATGATAAAATGTTCTCTTATTCTTGTTTAATCAGTAGTGGTAGTGATGCCAGAAACTGTGAAAGGAAGGCTTTTAGTTACTTTCTTCTTTCCGTTTTCCATAATGCATTCCCCACCCCCACCTGAAGAAAGGGGTGTTACTGAGTCCAGCTGATACCACACATTAAAAGACAAACATTAATATTTCAAATCTGATGTCTAACTAAAAATGTACAGAATGAAAGCTAGAAAATTTCAACCCCAGATTATCTTCAACCTTGCTCCCTCGACCAATCATACTTCGACATTTATCTATTTCCTTCTCCACTTACGGATGTAATTGACTTGCCATGGAAACTACAGTTTAGATACTTTGAAAGTATGTATGAACTACAATGAACAATAAAGTCCTCTTCTTTTGAAGCATATTTTGGCTTCAGCTTTAAGATAATCTTACGACAAGAGGGGTCACACTGATTCACTTAATAAATTCCATTCTTACCTAACACAAGGTTTAGTTGATAAGCACTTGGACAAAAATAATTACTTTTCAAAAATATAAAGCAAACTAGTGAGGACAAAGGATTTTGTCCTCATCTCAACAATGATCAGTTATTGGAACTGCATGAAACTAAACACTTTAGACCTGGAGCTGGTAATGTTCTTAAGGCCAATTCAGAACAAAGGCAGGCTGCCCTTAAAACAGATTTGACCTTTTCCTTCACTCTTCCTCCTGTCCCACCCTCTGTGAGTGATTTAAAATGGAAAAGGTCAAAGCCCAGCCAGGCCTACATTTAGAGAAATTTAAAAAAAAAAAAAATTCCTTTCAATTTTGGCCAATTATTTCCAATTTTTATTTTATTCTTAAAACTTAAGCAAGGTAAAATGTTAAGCTGTTTTCATCCACTGATATTATTCTACTATAAAAAGCCCCTCTTGAGTAGATTTGATAAAAAGGAGAACATTTCTAAGGTATAAATTGAGAAGCTGTTGCATGAGAAATCATGTCTCCATCTCCATTTTGCTATGCGTTAGCTGAGGATTGTTTCTGAAAGAGATCTATTTAGGTAGTGTATGTATGTGTCAGCACGTAAAAAGTAAATAACTGAAAATAGACAAACCTTGTAAATGCACTTCAAAACCAATTGTGGCTCAAGTATGGGTGGTTCCCCAAGGCTGGTACCAATGAGACTGGGGTTTGGGAATTAGTCAGTCATCATCCCTCCTGCTGCCCAGCAGTGCTCAGTCATTTTTCATGAGGGATGGGCTAGGAAAATGAAGTGTCTATTATAAGGAGAGTTCCTGCAACTTAAGGATTCAAGCTCACTACAAAACCCAGCTCCCTGCTTATCGTAGTGGCCGGAGTGGTAGAAGAGATATGGAGTAGGAAGTAAACCACACAATGTTATTTAGGGACTAAGCCATGCCCCTAACAAGAAAACAAGCCAAAAGGGAAGTATTAGGCATTCTCTGGGAAGGGATGCATTTTTTTTCCCATGTCTCTGGGGCCAAAAACCTTATACCAAGTACCTATTGGCACCCAAATATATTTGTAGAATGAATGAATACATGAAAAAAAAATAAACAGTAACCTTTCTCCTATATTCTACTTTCCAAGCCAATTAATAAGCAAGTGTCTTTTAGTCATGATCTTTTTTGTTTTCTGTCTAGCATTTAACACAATGGTTGATATAACAGTCACTTCTGTTTGATGAAGAGTATCACTTCATTCCATTTATTGTGTTTTTGTTGCATCTCCAAGTCAAAATAAATGACTTTTGGAGCAGATATATTTCATTTAGCATTTAGTATCATCTTCATCAATATTCATATGAATGAAAAAATAAAAAGCCCTTTCTTATTCCCACTCTATAGAGCATGTCAAAGGTGATCTGTTTAGTTTTTCCTTAGTATCGAACATATCACAGCTACTCAATGAAGTTTCCTCTCAACTAAAGAAACACAGTCTCTTAGAGAATGTGTTCCTGTGTTTCCACCATAAGATAAATGAGATAAAGTGCACTTTGGTTTAGGTCTTTCAAGCACTTAAGAACAGCACTTTATTCAGTTTTAATAAATTTTTACTAAATATGGTAAATGGGAAAGAATTTTTTGTATTGCTCAAATGTCTTCCTGTCTCTAAGCCAGACCAATGAGCAAATACCTTTAAAACTAGTTGTTTCATCTTGAACCATGTAACTGTAATAAAAGCAGAATGTTTGCTTAATAAATTAAAGAACAAACCCTGAGTCCTTTCATCAGTCTCCTGGCTTCAAACTAAGCCAATGAGCAAGTGATTTGGGGGATTCCTGAAACTAGGAAAAATGTCTCCATTTTGAAAGAAACTTGCCTTTTTCTTTCTTTTTTCTTTTTTTTTTTAAATCTCAAAGGCAATTGAGTGTGTCTTCTGGACCAGACCTATTTAATTTACTAATTTACCAAGCATAGTACCTTGCAGAGAATAGGCACAGAAATATTATTTACACAATCAAACCAAAGATGTTCTTCTATCTTCAGCTGTCAGTGGTCTAATGCCCTCACCTCTCTCATCCTCAGGACCCAGAATGGTACATTCCACATAAAAGATGCTTTGTTTATCAAATGAATCAAAAAGCAAACCTGAGGCATTTATTTTTACTCCTTCACTGTCTGTAAGCCAGGCCAAGGTGGGTCCTAATTCACTTCTATCATCAGTACTTAAGAAACTGGATGGAAGACCACAACACCTTGTTTTTTGCAAAAATTTTCCATCTCTTCAATCAGGCCAGGGAGCACATATCTTCTGGACAGGACTTTATCTCTCTACTTAGCTTAGTACACTGCCTTATACTAGTCCATTTGTCCCATGTTTTCATCACTGAATAAACTTATTAAGTGACTTTTGGTCTGGATCTCACACCTATTACTTCATTTCCTTCTGTGAGCACTCTATAATGATGACTTTTTTTATATCCTAGGGCATGTAGTTCCGAGCCCCACAGAAAGTAATCACCATTCAGTAAGCCAATAGTTCATTCCTATCTGTATAGAACTGTAGGCTTTGTAAATCAGAACATAATCACCATTCAGTAAGCCAATAGTTCGTTCCTATTTGTATAGAACTGTAGGCTTTGTAAATCTACACAAAGGTCTCTGTTGTAAGTTCAATAATGATAATAAATGTTTGTGCCCCCAGCTGTTATCTCTAAGGATATGAGTAATCAATGATCATTCAGCAGATACTGCTTATATATGGGTGGCAGTTTAGAAATTATAAATTGGTTTTACACTTATTTTCTTCTGCTACCCAGGACACAATAAAGATGGTTTATCTTTGCATCCCCAATGCCTAGCAATGAGATTGGCACACAATAGGTAACTACTATAGTGGCATTCTTCAGACAACCAATCCCTTGCATATGCGTATTCAAAAGTTAATCATTGTTACTCAAATTTTCCTACTTTATTTGCACAATAACTATCACACAATTGTATAAACCTAGTACTCAGCACCAAGTAAGAAAATCAACAGTTACATTTACATGGTGCCTTAGAGTTCACAAAATGCTAACATAGGTATTGCCTTATTTTTGGTTGTGGGTAAATGAAATATGATAAATTTTCAGTGCCTTTAACAATGAGTTCACATAGTAGGCAATCAAAATTGATCCATTTAACAGGTATTTAAACCCTTGGTTTGTATAACTACTTATAGAACCCTTCTCATTGTGGTTTAAGTATACAATGAGAATTTTGTAGAGACAATACCTATCTTACAGAAAGTTTTATTCATACAGAAAGCATCGAATTTTTCACATTTACAAGTGCTTTATAATTTAGAAAGCACATTCGCAAGCTTAATTAAGTGACTTTTGGTCTGGACCTCACTTCTATTACTTCATTTCCTATACTATCTCCTTCCCGGTTACCCGGGAAAATGTACCGGTAGTAATTTAACTTAACCTCACCAGTAAAGTCTTGATTGTTTAAAATCAAGCAATATCTCATTCATTACATCTGAATAGTCTAGAGGATAAACTTTCCTCTTATTATAGGAGAATTAATCTTGTATTTCACAGTACCCAAAACAATAGCTGGTATGTAAGAGGCAGTTAATTTCATTCATTCATTCATTCATTCATAAATATGTAGCCCACTGACATTTGTATTGTGCTTTAGTTTATAAAGCACTTTAATACGCACCTTTCTGAAATTTTTTGTTCTATGAGAGTATTTTTTTCCCCTTTGGTATCTCTAGTGCCCAGCATGGTATCTGGCACATTATAGGTGACCACAATAAGCTGAGTCCCTTATGTTTTCAGTATACTTTAAAGTTTAAAAGCAGTTTCCATGTGTTTTCGTTTCTGATACCTGGAATACTGCATTTTTACTCAAAATTACCAGAGCAGCAAACACAAACTGGCCTCAAATACACATATAATTTATTCATTTATCAAACAATTCTCTGTGTCTGCATAGTACTATATCCTTTTGAAAGAGCACTTTTTTATGCTTGCTCCTTTCTTTGTATCCACAATGTTTATCACAGTAGAATACGAGTGCTTTATAGTTTACAAAGCACATTCACTATTTTTCTTCAGGTCACCTACATGTGAATAATCGTTGCATTTTGAGTGCCTAGCACAGGGACAGGCACAGAAAAGGAAATTATTAGTATTCAGACATTTTCTCTGAATAACGAATAATACATCAGGGGGTGGTAAGCTATGAACAGCAGGCCAAATCCAATTGGCTCAAAAACTAAGAATGATTTTGACCTTATAAAAAGGTTGTTTAAAAAACAAATATGTAACAGAAACCATATGGCCCACAGTCTAAAGTATTTATGATTTTGACCCCTTACAGTTTCAAATGTTAACTATGCACTTTCAAATGTTAACTATGCATGATTGCCAATGCACTATTAAGGAGCACAGCTTGGTTTTTCTCTTACATTTTACAGTGCTTTCATATACATTATCAGTCATTTAAATCAACTTCCCACATAAACAGGAAGGAAAAAAATCAAGGAAAGTATTAAATGTGCTCAATAGTCCCAGGTTCTCTCGTCTTTAAGCCTAGAGACGGGTATTAAACCCAGGAGTAGGGTTGGCACAGTCCACCAAATTATTTGGCCACTACTATGAGCAGGGAGTTCAGGCTATCCCCTTGGGACCTCACTTTGTCGCAGGCCCAGTCATCCTTTCCATAACCATCACTAGAAATCCCAAACCCCAGAATCCTGCTCACCTAAGCTCAAAGAAGGAAGCTGTTGCTGGCAGATGCTTCTCAGAAGTCTGGCACATCTGTGTATTTCTTGTCTAATTCTTCTCACTGGCCTGGAGCATCTCTTCACATTTTTCTCTAGAGGGCCTGGCACTTTTTTTCCCCAACAACCTGACCATTTTATCTTCTCAGCCTAGGGATTCTGGGGTTAAAAGAGGGGACTGAAATACAGTATCACCTATATGAATGTTTGCTCCTGAGGGGAATAACAAAATCCACATTAGATACTGACTGGATTCTGGTGTCTCTCTCAAGTGGAGTAGATGTGAATAGAAACAGAAGTTTACAAAACACTAAAGCCTAACAAATAGGTAAAAGCTGTGATTTAAAGCTGGCTCAAGACTGGCCCAGGCATAATACTGTCAATCTAAAGATATGTTCCTTTAAGGTAACTGGCAACATCAAAAAGTTCATCTCAAAAGAATCAGGCTTAAAGAGAAACAGGAGAACTGGAAATATGTAAGAGTAAGAAGTATAAACAATAGAAAAGAGGTGGGGTTTAGGGTTCTCATCTTGGGATTTCCCCAGGTCTTCAAGCTTCCATCCTTCCTGGGTTCTGGGTCATGGACCTCCAGATTCCAGCCTTTAGTCTTGAGATATCTGCTTCCCTTGGGTCCTCTATCCATATAGGTAGGCTTTGTGACAGAGGCCTTCCATCCTTGGGTTGTAGGTCTTCCAACTACAACCCCGGGCTAATCTTAGGTCTTTGGCCTTGTGTCACAAGTCTCAGTTCTTAGGCCTTCCATGTGTCCTGTCCCAGGTCTTAAGACTTCGAACTCAAGACTTGAGACTTCCATCCAACTCAGGCCTTCTGTCCAATTCAGACCACCCTCTGTTTTCTTGGCTCTTGAGGCTTTTGTTCGTTTCAGGCCTGAGGCTTCTATCTATCTTGGAACATGGGCTTTCCATCTTAGTCCTCGGGTCTCAAGTCTCAAACCATCTGTCTTCTACTTTGGGACTTTTATCCATATGAGCCTTCCACCTTCTGTCCTACTTGAGTATTGGGTTTTACTGCAGTCTGGACTCTAGGGCCTTGTTTTGGTCTTGGATCATCTCACATGGCAGCCCGGCATAAGTAACCGCTCCACAATGCTCATTCTGATAGCCGACGTTCTGCACCTATCAGGCAGGGGTTAGGAAGCCCCTCTGCCACACATGACACACACACACGTACACATGCCCACATATGCAAAGAAATACTTAAGGAGAGAAGATTACATGAAATCAAAGAGAGGGAGATAGATTCATGAAGAGGCTGAAATACTCAAAGGTGAGTAGAAAGGGAAGAAGCAGAGAAGAAACACAAGCCAACAGAGATTAATACTGCAATAGAAAATCACAAACAGCAAGAGATGCTGAGGCACGCAGGGGAGGAAAAAGAGAGAAAATAGCCCAAGAGAGGCAGAAAGGAAATGTAGAAATGAGAAATGTGAGATAAAAAGTAGAAACAGCAGAAAGGAGGCCAGACTCAGAAAAAAAGGTGAAATTTAAAACGAACAAGAAGGGGAAGGGGTAACAAATAATCACAGTTCACAAAGAGAAAAGAGAGGTACGCAGAGAAAGGAGAGGTAGACAGGACAAGAGAAGGACAAAAAGCACACACATGTGACCCAAAAAGGAGACGTGAAATAAAGCGTGAAAGAAGAGCCACATCTAGGAGAGCAAAGAGAAACAGCAGCAAGAGGAAAAATGAGAGATATGTCTAAGACAAAGCACAGACCAGTCTTGTGAACAAAAAGAGAAAATGAGGCAAAGGCACACATGAAAGAAATTAGCAAGAGAAAGATGGAAATGGGTAAGACACACTTTAGATAGAGAACAAAGAGCAAAGATAAGGAAGAAAGAGACTAAGAAATACACACTTGAGTGCAAGAGATAAGCAAAGGCAGACATTCAGAGAAAGTAAGTAGCAGAAGAGACAAGATACAGCGAGGGGCAGAAGCGGCATGAAAAGCATCACAGAAAGATAAAAAAAATCAAAAAGTGTCATTAGTAATTATATTAAACTATTGTTACTACCAATACTATTTACACTACTACAATAATAATAATTATAACAACCACCAACACCAACACAGATGCTCTTCTATTTACAAACTTTTACCTTAGGGATTTCTTATATAGAACCAAAGCATGCCAACTCTGCCAGCTACCTGATAGTGCTAGTGGTCACTTATATTGTGGGAAGTGAACTTATGAGTCTTCTTGGCTTCCTTTTACTTGCCATGTGCCAGGCACTGCAATAGGTGAGCACTTTACATACATGATGTCATTTAACCCTCACAAACAGGCCAAGTCTAATCAGAGACTTTAAGTTGCCAAAGGTCATATACCTAACGAGTAGCAGAGGATTTAAAACACACAATGTGTGCCTCTTAACATTCTGTTACAATTATTCACTAGGATTTCTGGAAGAGCCAAATGGGATGTCACAGATGACTAAATATTTTCATAAAGGGCTCTTTGATAAGACTTGCTCAATCCCCTCCTTTAGCATCACCTTTCCCCAACTCTTTGGAAAACTGACTTCATTCTCACACTTTTATAATGGCTACTTCAGAGTTTAGTTTTCTTTTTACACTAATCTTAACTGACGATAGAGTCTCTCACAAATGGAGATGAGAAAGGGTTACCCTTTCAGCAGAAAGCAGAAATGGTGTTTTAAGCTTCTCAATGTTTAAGGCTCTAAGAATGACAGAGGATGTATACAGTGAAGACACAGAACACACAAGCAAAGGCTAGATTCTTCTGTCATACAACTGGTAAGAAGACCATAATGTCTTTGAGTTGCTTCAGTGAACTTAGTAATATGGAAGACAGGTCATCTTTCCATCTCACATTTAGCCCCACTTCACATCAGACCAACACACCACAGCCAACACCAGCTCCCAAAAAACAGCTGTTATTAATAGTTCTGAAGTGATCCTCACAGGACTGCAACACCAACAACTTACTTCATTCAGCTATCCTAAAGTGCTAGAGTGCCAAGCATGTTGATCTTCAGGTAGGAAGGCTGACGTCCTTCAATGTGTTCAAATTTCTTGGACCTGCTGAGGACTCAGCTCTCTGCACTGCTTGTAGGAAGTGTAGTGATTTGGCAGATAGGAACAACGAAGAGCTATAAAAACACATGAGATAAACCATGTAAATGCCATAAGTATTGAGTACTGTGCTAGAGTTATGTAAGATTCAAATTAATAAGCAATAGAAAATGTTTCCACAGAACTTTGAAACCTACAAAGTCAAAACTTTTAGGTCTTTAGAGAGAAAATTTCCTCATTCAACAGAATAGGAAACTGGCATAAATGGGAAAATGTCTTGCCAAATATCACTTGATGAGTCACTAGAGACACCACCACCAGTCATAGCCTTATACCTTGGTTAAAGACTAGAACTGCCAGGCGCGGTGGCTCACACCTATAATCCCAGCACTTTGGGAGGTTGAGGTGGGCAGATCACCTGAGGTCAGGAGTTTGAGACCAGCCTGACCAACATGGAGTAACACTGTCTCTACTAAAAATACAAAATTAGCCAGGTGTGGTGGTGCATGCCTGTAATCCCAGCTACTTAGGAGGCTGAGGCAGGAGAATCGCTTGAACCCGGGAGGCAGAGGTTGCAGTGAGCTGAGATTGCGCCATTGCACTCCAGGCTGGGCAACAAGAGCAAAACTCCATCTCAAAAAAAAAAACTACGATCCTGTTTTAAGTGCCAATCAGCTAGGAAAGAGTCCCTTTAAATGATTAATGACTGAGATCACAAAAATAATAGATATGAAAGGAAAAAACATAAGGTATTTCCAATGTTTAAGGCTCACTTCAATGTTTTAGGACCACCTCAAATTTGCTTTATTTAAGTCTCTTGGCTCAGGACTAACAAAACACAGCCACAGAGCAGCATCTCCAAAACTCATAATACTGCTCTTTGAGATAAAGGTGAGTCACTCTGGAAGGCAAATATTCTCACAATAAGAAAATTTACATAGGTTGTTTAACATTGCAGCTAAAATACCAAAACAAAAAAAACAAAAAAAAGAAAAAGAAAATTTACATAGGCTACTGGCCCTAGGAGAATTTATCTAAAGATTCTGAGTACAATAGATAGATCTTCCTAGATAACTCTCAACTTAGCTTTCTAGTTCCTAGGCTTTCTAACAATTTCTGTTAGTAACTTTCTCTATTTCTAAATCTACAGAGCTTTCTAGTCAATTATAACATTTTAAGAGTTCTTACCCATGAAAATATTTCATGAAATTTATAGGTACCCACTATTTATGAAGAATGCTGGGCAAAGCCTATATGATCAGAATTTATTGCACTGAATGGTCACCTTTATCTGCCAATCCTCACTCGCTAATCAGCCTCTCCCAACACTGACCTAGAGAATGTAGGGTCCTGGTTCTTTAGCTCCTGCCTGATGACAGATAACTTTGTGCCATTTTTAGTCCATTTGTATTTATGCAGCTTCCATCAATCAGCAACCATAGCATAAAAGGACACACCTCTCACTTGTCCTATTATATCCCATGGCATGCCAAGCCATCCCGAAGTATGTAAATGATTGGCAAAGTTCTTCTGTAAGGCTTTAAGAGAGACTTTGGGGACCAGATGGAACAGAATGATTTGCCCATGTGATCAGTGTCACTGATGTGGCAGTTGTCCATGTTCTCCTAAAAGAAAGAACAATTTAGCTGTAAGCCTCTGCCACGCGTTATAGTCCCACTCTAAACACCCGAACACATGCAACCTGCTACCCTCTTTACATCATCAATTTAACCAATCTCACACCCAGTTGCTTCCCAGGTAAATTAGGAAGCTGTTTTTACCAAATCATACGCAGAATAATGATAAATACGACCTCAGTGAAACGCTAAGTACAACGTATACTGGAAAACAAAATCAAAATTAAGACTACTTATTATGCTTTTAGGGACAGCTTACGCACCTTGACGTGTGGTGGTTGTTTTTGAGACTTTATCTTCCTATCTGGGACCAGGAAAGTATCCTGACAGAACCTCCTGACCTAGGGTTGTTGCCCAGTGGTAGTGAGCTTTTCCCCTGGAGGATCCTCATGCCCCATCTCCACCTAGGGATCGTCAAAGGGAATGGATCACTAACACTGTAAAGCAACAAGCCTGTTCTTCTGAGGAAGATCTGAAAAAGAGATAAAAGAAAAAGTATTGAAATGGAGTACACTGGGAAAGTCTCTCCTAATGGGCAACTAGTGGTTAAGTTCAACCATGTTTACCCTTTTCTTCATGTGGATTGAAGAGTGGACATTTACAGTTGTGCGGAGCTGTTATATTCTGGCTACCAACCTAACAAAAAAAAAAATTGTCCTATTTGTCCCAGCTCTATTCTGTATGGTTTCCCTCATTTCCAAGAGAAATTTAGAACTGAATAATTGCCAATATCCCCATGCTGCATTTTATTCTCCAGTCTTTATTAATGAGCGATCCTCTAGAATGTGGGTTGTTAATGCCCTTGTGTTCTCAGCACAAAATATAGTAGAGGGATCAAGAAATCAAGAGGTTGAAACTAATGGAAGGAGAAGCTAATGCTTTCTCAACCAAGAGAGCCATGAAGCCAGACAGAAAAGGTCCAATGTGGTCTAACCCTAGGAATTCTGTAAGAATTCTCCTCCACAATGCCTCTGGCTTCTTTTATAAAGCGCTATTTTAAGAACTGAGCAATCCACCTCAATCAAAGTGCCTGTCAGCTAGTTTTGTAGCATTCCCCTCTTTTAATTTGTACTTTAAGTAGTGCCATGCCATAATATTGCCAAGATAAAGAGAACTGTTTTCTACTCAATCCACATGGTAACATTTCTTCAACAACCTGTAAAATAGGGAGCCACCAAAGTTCTAGGATATTCAGAGAAACCAAGAATGGTCACAAGCATACAGAACTCCAGTTATAACAACAGCTGGTCAGGCGCAGTGGCTCACTCCTGTAATTCCAGCACTTTGGGAGGCGGGTGAATCACCTGAGGTCGGGAGTTCAAGACCAGCCTGACCAACATGGAGAAACCCCGTCTCTGCTAAAAATACAAAATTAGCTTGGCATGGTCACGCATGCCTGTAATTCCAGCTACTCGGGAGGCTGAGGCAGGAGAATAGCTTGAACTCGGGAGACGGAGGTTGCAGTGAGCCAAGATTGCACCATTGCACTCCAGCCTGGGCAACAAGAGCGAAACTGTATCCCCCTCCCCCCCCAAAAAAAAACACCACAGAAACAGTTAAGCAAATCTATGCAGAAGGAAAAACCAGGTACAGAAGACTAGGGATTCAGTAAATTCCTTACACAGGCCACCCCCCAGGGCTCTCCTATTCTACTTTTTAACGATTTCAATTGTTTTTCAAGCTAAGAAACTTTCAATTTCTTAAAACAAGAAAATGGCAGTGATAATGGAATTAGGCCTACCAAAACTGAGCTAACACAGATGAAGTTGGTCCTTTTTGTAAACAAATCCTGAGAACTTAATACCCATCTGCCAAAGGAAAGTGGGAATAATTTAAAAGCCCACTACTCAAAAGGTGTTAAGTTCATTGTACCTCTCTTGCTAACTATGTGGTGAGAAAGGAAATAACTTATTGCTTTGCATCTCTCATTCTTTATTTATGAAATGGGGATCAAGTATGCTTGCCCTTACAGACCTCGCTGGAGCCCAGCTCTGAGGGGTAAATGAAACAGGCCAAACTCATGAAAAGTTACAATGTATGTGTATATGCAAAAGAAAAAGTATAGGAATTAATGAAAACTTGCTCATGTTCTGCTTTTCTTTCTTTTTAAGAGACTGGGTCCTGCTCTGCCACCTAGGCTGGAGTGCAGTGGCTAATCATGGCTCACCACAGCCTTGAACTTCTGGGCTCAAGCAATCCTGCTGTCTCAGCCTCCAGAGTAGGTAGGACTACAGGCACTCACCACCATGCCCGACTAATTTTATTTTATTTTATTGTAGAGACATGGGTCTTGAACTCCTGGCCTAAAGTGATCTCCCCCCCCCACCTCAGCCTCCCAAAACCCTGGGATTAAAAGCAGGAGCCACCATGCCCAGCTGTGTTCTGCTTTAAAAACGAGAGTTGTAGGAAGTTAAAGCCAAAGACAGAAGCCCTACAACAATAAATTCCCCCAATTACCTTTTTCTCCAGGTGGCTGGCAACCCATCCAAGTAGATTTGCTGGAGCTTGGCCAGATTCTCAAAAGGAACGATATGCTGAATTTGAAGCCTCTTGCAGCTGTTTGCAGTCCTCGGGTCTCACATGCTCAGAATGTCCTTGAGAAGAAAGACAGGATTCAGTAGGCTACCAAAGCACCAGTAGGATACCAACAGAGTTACAAAAACCCCAACGAAAAAAACCTAGGAAGTATTAACTGAAGCATTAGACATAGGCATTTCCTGTCTCTACTTTCTAGCCTGTTTGGTCTCCCTAAAGTCCTCTAATAACAAGCCCTGGCGGTATCACGGGAGGATTAGACAAGTGAAGAAAAAGAACTACATGAAAATATGGGTCAAACCAATACTGACCTTAAGGGCTGATGCTAAATTTGTGGCTAATGGTCATCCTGTTGCTGAAAATACTTCAAGATTCAAGGTAGTGTGGCCATTGCTACTACTGCTTAGAAGTGCAATTGTCTTGATTGTTTTTAATAATTGGCTATCTACCTTTACTGTAGCACAGGAGCTCACTAAAGCAGATCTAAGCCAAATTTGCAGCCTTGAAAGCATTTTGCATGGTATGGTACGGTGTGAAAAGCACCCAGTATGTTAAACCCGAGGACCTTAAATGAATACAGGCTTCCAGATTCCTGATCAGGGATTATTGTATCATGACGAAACTTTTATGTCCATGTCAAACAGGAACGTATGGAAGATCACTTATTCAACTCTATTCTCTAGCTTTAAAAAGGCCAAACTGTTCTATGATGTTCTCAATATGAGCAGAACAAGCTTCAAAATCTCTTGCCAACATCCTTCCCCATCCTAATTTAATCTAAGATTAGATACTTCACTTCCAAATGCAGGCTTCCAGTTAAACGTGGCGGTTCATACATGTTTATGCATTTACTCTACTGCTTCCTGAAACTCCATTAATGAGAGTAAAAGTGCACTCCATGTGCAAGCAAATTGACCTAAAGAAATTTTAAATCAATGGACCCTAGCTCAAATTCATTTATACACTGGCATCTAAAAGGAAACAACTATTCCAGTCTCCCCAAGTCTTCTTAACCATATTTATGGAGTATCTTGCTTTAGCATCAAAGCCCTCTAGTTTTGCCTGTCACTATGGTGATGACATACTCAAGGAGCATTCCCTTTCCCTTAACAGGAATCTAAGGCTAGAGAAAATGGTTACATTTTGGAACTGGGAATCTAAGGCTAGAGAAAGTGGTTACATTTTGGAACTGATACAGAACCATACATTTCACTAGGGTTCAATATTCACAGACAAGAATTTTGAGAATCTGTCATATTGCAGACCAACGAAATATCAAAGTATTATGGAGAGAATAGCCAAGTGGCATAGGCAGCCATCTGGTTCAAATACTCCAGCATCAGACAGAATTGTCACAGATAGAAGTGATATTAATAATCACATAGGCCAGGCGCAGTGGCTCATGCCTGTAATTCTAGCACTTTGGGAGGCCAAGGTGAGTGGATCACCTGAGGTCAGAAGTTCGAGACCAGCCTGGCCAACACGGGGAAACCTCGTCTCTACCAAAAATACAAACATTAGCTGGGCATGGTGGCGGGTGCCTGTAATCCCAGCTACTTGGGAGGCTGAGGCAGAAGAATTGCTTGATCCTGGGGAAAGGAGGTTGCAGTGAGTCGAGATTGTGCCACTTTACTCCAGCCTGGGCAAAAGAGCGAAACTCCATCTCAAAAAAAAATTTTTTTTTTAAATTAACATAATTCAACATTTTCATTCTCTAAGGAAACTGGGAACCCAGAAGATGAAGCTACCTCAATGTTACACAAATAGTAGGTGGCCAAGTGATACTTAAACCCATGTCTTCCCTCAATTCAAAGTTCTTTTAACTCTGGGGTTTGTGCATGGATTCTCAGGATGTATGGGAGCTTTCTACAAAACTTTTACAATACTCTCATTTCACTGTAAGGATAGTCTAGATCAGCTATATGACTACCTCATAATATAGGACCACATTGCCAGATTAGCGGCAAATGTTCTAGTTTTGCTGCCTGGGGATAATAGAAAAGAACAGAAGCAAACAATATATAAATGTGTTTTGTGCCAAATGAAAGCCAAATAGCATTGCTATGTGCTATAACAGCAGGATTTAAAGCAGTTTGAAAACCGCAGTTTGGTGAAGTGCATCAACACAGCATGTGATAGTACAGACACACCACTCAAAGGAAACTATAATACTATAATAGTAGTACCATATTTGCATTTTAGTTATCTATTAACTACTAATTTGTACATCTGCTATGTTTTATAGTTGTAATTATAGATGTAGACAAACAGATTTCATCCCAGGTTTGTTCATACACTTTAACTTAACAATTATTCCCATAAACCTAAAGAGTACATAATAATATTTTTCTTCTACAGAAAAAGTTTAATCAAATATAGCAAAATAGTAACTGTAGAATCTAAGTGGTAGATTATGTAGGTGCACACTGAATAATTCTTTTCTTGAGAGAAAACCTCCGTACTATCAAACTTATTATACAGACTTGAGAAACACTGTCTCAAACTAATATCTAATATAAAATATTAACATTATACTCAACACAATTTTGTGTTATTTTAAATTGCTGATTAATATGCGAGGCACATGGCAATGCTGTTAATCAGGGCAGTTTTTGTAACAGCACACCAACTTTCTTGACTCAAATTGAAAGGTTAAAAATTACATTTGGGTTACAATTGCCAAGGAAGACATCTACTCCTTGGGTCTTAAATAGGCACTTTGGAAGGCTAGCTGGAGGTCAGTAAATGAACCTTTCCTATCCACATGTGAACATGCCTTTCCCCTCCTTTCTCACCTCCAGTGTTCTCAGGGTCCTTTAGCTCTTAGAAAAAAACTGAAAGAAGAAATGCAGAAATGCATACCCAAGGAACAGCTTACCTGGCGATATCAGAATAATTTAATCTGAAAATCAATGTCAAAATGTGGATTGAAGTAAATTCTGGTTCTTAAGATAAAGTTTGTTTCTGCAACCTATTTTACGTTTCAAAATTGGCAGAAACATTTAGGGCAGAAGGGTCATTTCTAGTTTCAAGAATACCCTACAGCTAAACTCTCCCTAAACTTAACCATAGAAGCAAATGTCAAACACTCACTACCCTAATATTAACAGAAAAATTTCCCAACCAAGCCAGGTTTCTCACTGTAGAAATGGGAGGTAACAGACAAGCAAGGAGGTGAGACTATAATGACCCATGTGGCAATGATTAGAGTTGGAGATGTAAGTATAAACACATTTAGTTTAATATAGGTACAGATGGTTATATATATTTATAGATATGTGCATATACACAAGTTAGAATGCAAACATGTATCTCCTTGCTCTTGTCAACTGAAAAGGTCTTGAAGGAATGACACTCCAGTAGCGATGAGTGCACCTAGCACTCACTTCTTGATTTCTAATATTACTCTCCAATAAAAAGTATCAAGGCTCCTTGGAGAAATATATCATTCTAGGTCCAGGCAGGAGATATGCAAATGAGCCCGAAGCATCTTGTCGTGCCAAAAATAAGAAAGTGCTCAAACAAAAAACCCACATTCATGGGGTTACATCAAAGCCAACTGAAAGAACTCCCAATGGCCAAAGCTGGAACAATTTGAACAACAGAATAAAGTAATACTGTATTATAACCCAAAGTATAAAATATCCCTGAGATCATACTAATATAAACGACTGAATAAACACAATGCATTGTGAAGAAAAGACATCCCATGCAAAAGAATTCCAAATAATTTATGTAAATACTCTGCCCTCAACAAAGTGGAAGATAATTTCCCATTCCTTAGTACCAGCTGCACATAGTGACTTTCTATGTGAACAGTACAGTATGGAAATGGAGAAATAAAGACTAATTTTATGCTGGAGAAATCTGACTAATAGTACCTCAGACAGGTGATTAAGGATAACATAAACAGTGATAAGTCATGTTGATAGCATGTACTCTTGATAAATGATAAGAATGGCACTCTACCTTTGTGGTCTTCCTCCTAAACACTCATAAACCCAATCTAGTCATGAGAAGAACATCAGACAAATTCCAATAGAAAGACATTCTATAGAACACTGGACCATTAGTCCTCAAAACTGTGAAGTTCATCAAAAACAAAGAGTCTGAGAAACTGTCATTACCAAGACGAGCCTAAGGAGACATGACTACTAAGGACACATGCAGCATGGTATCTTCAGTGGAATCCTGGAACACAAAAAGAACATTAAGGAAAAACTAAGGAAATCTGAATAAAATATGGACTTTAGTTAATAATAATGTATCAATATTGGTTTGTTGTGATAAATGTACCAAACTAGTTTAAAACGTTAACATTGGGAAAAACTGGGTGTGAAGTACACAAAAGCTCTATCTTCAGAATCATTCTGTAAATCTCTACACTGTTCTAACATTAAAAGGTTATTTTTTTCTAAAAAATCTCCCAATCAGATACGGAAGACTTATAAGATAGTTTTTAAAAAGCAAGCAAAATGGAACCTGAGAACTGGTAAGTCTATGTTCCAGATTTTGCTACAGTAGGTACCATCATTGTTTGCAGATCTGACCTAAAGACTTACTCTCTTTCTTTTCTGTTTATATGTATTTATAATAGGTAATTTTGATGTTAAAACATACAAGGCCCAAATACCAGGTATCCATAATATCAAAAAGTTATTTTTTAAAAAACACTAGCAATTAAACTTTGTTCTTGTACATCAACAGATTTCCTGGAAAGACCTAGTCAATCTGCTGTAAAAAGTAAGTCAGTGAGTTAGTAGCTAATTTTCAGTCAAGGGAGATCTATAAGGCTGGAAAACTTTAATGATATATAGATTGTAGAGTGATTATATCCCATCACTGTTCAATGCCAATCACACTAACAGCATACTATAAAACAGTTTTATAGTATGTGCAAATAGTTTTCAAAGCTATGGGTAAAGTAACACAGATAATTTTATAATGGGACCTGGTAAAGTACAGTGATGTTCCAGTCACATTCCTATTTTTAAATCCTTATATACACTTGATTAGATTATGTAATAAGAGGGTATTACTTGGGTCTACCTCTCATGTTTCCGGGGACACTAGAAGAATAGCATTCTAACTGGTTAAGGAAAATAATACTTTAAGTCTACCCACAATTTAAGAAGTCTAGCACCGGTCAAATTTATATTTTGTTTCAGTCTCTCATCCTAACATGAAAAAAAAATCAAAAGTTATTTCCAATACAAACATCAAAACAGGAAAGGAGAGGCTTCTTTACCAAACTCATTTGTATAACATGCAAAAGGAGCCCAAGTTCCATGTATCAGTACTCACTTTGAAAAGGTCAAGGAAGAGCTATCAAATAAAGCCTAAGTCACCAACAAAAACATATCCAACTCAACAGTCTAATACACATATATATAGTGATATATAACTGCACATGGCCATTGAAGTTTAACTTGTTAAATTCAGCAGGCCAGCTATGTCTTAAATACATGAGCTCCAACTTCAGTTGGATTTTGAAGGAAACCTGTGTAAAATGCTACTTGCCTACAGCCCAACATATGATAGTGAGAATATCAATTTTCTCCCAATCCAGTCTTTAAGACAAGGCAGAGGAAGGCATTAGCTCTGTTTAACTAGACATATCGTTACTCTTTGCCATCCAAACTTATAAGGTTTGGGGGAACAGAAGAGGCATTAGCTCAGTTCAGATATAATCATTAGTTTTTCTTTAAACTGGTAACACATTTTTCCAGGATGCTTTCACATATAAGAATATGTTAGCAGTCAACAAAGGTCAACTTTTTTTTTTTTTTTTTGAGACGGAGTCTCGCTCTGCCGCCCAGGCTGGAGTGCAGTGGCCAGATCTCAGCTCACTGCAAGCTCCACTTCCCGGAGCTTGCCATTCTCCTGCCTCAGCCTCCGGAGTAGCTGGGACTACAGGCGCCCGCTACCTCGCCCGGCTAGTTTTTTGTATTTTTTAGTAGAAACGGGGTTTCACCGTGTTAGCCAGGATGGTCTCGATCTCCTGACCTCATGATCCGCCAGCCTCGGCCTCCCAAAGTGCTGGGATTACAGGCTTGAGCCACCGCGCCCGGCCGCCAAAGGTCAACTCTTAATTCATTACTTTAAGACACGAACTCCCTCCAAGCTCTACATTTGATAATCAGGGCACAAACACCCTGAAAAGAAATTATGAATGCCTAATCACAGCAGCCCTGGGTCTCATAGTCATCTGTAATTTAGGGAGGTGGCTAGAGAAATGGAAGTTACAGAAAGATAAAGCTGAAAGAGGATATGAGAAAATGGTAAACTTCCCCCAATCCTACATATTAAGGTTTTATAAAGGGAAAAGTCAGAAAAGAAATAACAATAATCATTTAGAGAAATGCCAAAAAAAAGTTTCTTTTATTAGACTTTTGAAAATTTTCCAAATCACAAAATGTCAGGGATTTAGGTATTTGATTTAAGCCCCTATCTTATTTCACTAGGAGTCTCGAGATGGTCAGACTGATGGTGATTTGAACCAAAGTCAGAGCCAGGACTAAAGTCTAAGCGTTTCTGCCCAACACCATAATGATTTCCTTCTGCATCCTCCGTAAGAAAGCACATTCCTTGATATAAATCCTGTCTTTGGTTTTGCTATTTGTTCCAGTACCTGGAACAATAATATTTGTTGAATTAACACAATAATTATCTCTATTTTGAAGATGCCCACATTTCCAGAGCATCCCTTTTTACAATTGCTGGAGATTTTTCTTAAGGGTAGAAATTATTTCAAGCAATGAATTTAAATACAGCTTCAAGATTCACCTTTGGATGCTATCTAGCAGAATCAATCCACTTAAAAGCAAGCCATCCTTCCTCTTGAGTTAAGGTACAGAATCACCTCTAAATTCATTCCTTTAAAACAAATTCCAATAATAATTATAATTGTATGTCGACAACAAATGACAATTTAATTAGCAATCCAAGATTTCATAAGCATAGACCAGTATTTCTCAAATTGGGGTGATAACCCTGGGGATTTGTGGATATATTCTAATGGATCCCCAAGTTCTACATAAATTATATAAAACACATCTTTGACAAAGACAACGTGAAATTGTAAAACATATTTCTATTTCAAATACCTTTGTTAAGTCAGTGTTCCTCAAAACACATTTTTTTAGGATCTCAGAAAATTCTGTTCCTTAGGTGTTTCATCATGAAGCATTACTTGAGTTTGAGAAACAATGGCACAGACCATGTTTCCAAGAAGGCTCAAGACCATGATGTATATTACCCCCAGTCAGCCAGACAATGTTGTTAAGCATCTGGAGTGGGGGTGGGGGGCATGGAAACAAGCCATGAGGAAATATGGATGTGAATTAAAATGGGCTATAAGTGAAGCCAGTTCATTTATATGGTTCTCATTGCTCCTGCTGCGATGCATGAATGTGCACCAGAAAAAAAGTTTCAAATGTTATGTTAAACAATATTTTTTCAGTTGGAAAACATTAAGGAGGCTAAGCTGCTTTTAGCTTTACAAAAGCTGGGAGGAAAGAGGGTATACAAACTACAGCATAAAGTAGGCAAGGAAGGTCAAGGTTTTGACTTCACTTCTCCACTACGCTCTTGGCAAAAAGATTCCAAACTAAAAAAGTATTTATGATATGCATTATCCATGGTTATGTGTTCTTGGGCAGAAATGCAGTAAAATTGTGGAAAGAGCCGAAGTATTAGATTCATACCTTCAAACTCTGAACTTTAAAATACTCAAGCTTATGAGATTTAACAATCACTAATTTGCCAACCTTGGCAAAAAGCCAAACACAATGGCTATGCCCTATCCCTTTCATCTCTTTCCACGGCTCCAAAGGTAAAAAGCAAATGAAATAAAAATAAACCAACTGGACTATCCAGATGGCTGCAATATTAATCCTATCTTTGCTTAAAGTAAAACTACTACTTATGATTCACACAAAACAACACTTTATTATTATTTTCTAAAGTTATTTCAAATGTGCTTGTATTAGCTCCTCAACAATAAAACCATCTCAGGAATGGAATTATATAGGATGATATCATTCCCACCCAGGTTATCAATGTAACCTAGCATAGAGCTGGGTCCACAATATTAATTCTACAGTTCTGCTGGTTAACTCACATATATGTATTTATGTATGTATGAATCTATCTATCTATCTATATATATATTTATATATATTGCAGATGAGGTGGGAAGAAGGAAAGAAACTTACTGGACCCTCTGACTTTTCTATAGGTGGCATCTAAGAGAAAGAAAATAGAATAGGAAAAAGATTACTTAATAGCTACAAAGTAGTACTTACAGTATTCTAAAGAGCCAGAGACTCTTCTTACAGCTGTCCGAGGAGCTAGTAGGCAAACTGCTCCCTGAGCTGGGCCGATCTTTTGACATCCTTCTCAGAGAAACAATATTCTTTTTCAGTTATTACAAAGAACTGCTGTTGTGATGACTAGTTATTTGCTTGAGCAGTTCCATGTTACATACTCCTTTGCCACAAAACACCCTGTACACTAGTGGCTAGGATATTATTCATTTCCACTAGGCAGCTATCTCACTGTTGAAATTTATATCCAAAAGAATATTTAATTTTGGCTTATTTTTCTTATAAAATAGGGAACTGGTCTTATCATTTTTAAGTCCTCACCTCAGTGTGGTACTTCGAACTACTTCAAATTATTAGTATAATTAAATGCTTCATTTTATATGATGGACAAATTAATAAAAAAAGGTGGCATATGCTTTTTAAAAGCACCTCTGCATATGTTCCCTCATTTAATCGTTTTACTGCAATCTTCTTGAAATAAGTAGGGGCAGGTGCTCCAGATGAAGAAATTTAAGGATTATAAAATTTAGGTAGTTTTTCTAAAAATGAATCCTGGTAAAGCCCACACAAAGATACTGGTCTTAAGAGTTCCACTCTAGAACGCCTTTGATAATATTAAAGTAGCAAGAGTCAGTGTTCTATCCACAGACCCACCACCCTCAGTTAAAATGAGACACTGGTCATCAGGTACATAGTATAAATGGATTTTTTGGCTGCAAAAAATAATGACCAGGTTACTGAGTCCAGTCTACAATCCAGATGTCTTTCTTAAAAATTTTTTTTAAATAATAATAACAGCAATTTTTCTGACTATATCCTGGCATTTGGCACTTTACAATAACAATATACGAAGGGAACAACAAGAGATTCTTAACCAGGCGATCTGCTCTGGAAAGAAGAATGCAGAGAAAGTGCCAACCTTCCTTCCTGGGGAGACAATTTGATAGTGTCTACTGGAAACACAAAATAAAGGATGGCAATCCAGCTCCCTGGGTCTGACTTGCCTTGAGTATTTCGCACAGTAAAGCAGTAACAGAGGTGGGCAAGAATGGTTCTTGTCCCTAGAATCTGACAATAATTGAAACTGGGATCATTAATAAATGAAAGAAAATGAATGAAGGCTTATCCACCTAGTTCAGGCCTGCTTTTCATAGTCAACACCGCACAAACACACCAAAGTGGTAGGGAGATCTTGGACTGATGGGCTGAAAAATGGGACAATCAGTACTGTGTTCATTAATAACACAGAAGGGGCTTTGGGTAGTCAGCATACTCAGAAGCAATGCAAACGGAAGTAGAGGGGTTCATGTATAATGGATGGGACCAAGGAAAGTGCAACTGAGTATTTTTTAAATCCAAGAGAAAGGGCCTTGTCCAGTCAACATTACCCAGCAAAGAGGCAAACGGGGCATGGCAGGGGGAAGGGAGGAGGAAGAGAGCACAATCTTATCTAATATCTGGATATATGGATACCTAAGATTGTGAGCAATAGTCTGTAAAAAGGGGCCAAGGGCACACAAGGGGCAGAGAGGGAAGACTTCGTACATAAAGCATGACACCATGGCTACCTGTGATTTTACACACTGGTGCAATGCAGAAGGGGTGGGAGTATGGTCCACTGTTTGATGGACAAGTGCATGGAATATTCCAATGCTTATACTTTATTACGCCATGGGAAACTAAGAGTGGGGTGCAGTGCTTGCTTAACAAGATCAGTGAGGGAAAAAACCATTGATAACTGCCATTGTGCCTATTAACAGTCCCAGGAAAAGTTTTGAGTAGTTGGCAGCCCCTGCAGTAATGCAAAGGGGATACTAAGGCATAATATCCCACTCTAACAGAAGGAGACATGTATAATTGCAAATATTCACATTAACAGTCCAAGGGGCCTTAGTGGGTCAGTACCCCTGATGTATGCACGAGGAGGCAGGAGTCTTATCTAATGATCAATGCCCTTGATAACTGTTATTAATGCATATTAATTGTCCAAGAGCTGAGATTATGAGTAGTTAGCACTTTTCAGCAGCAATCCAAAGGGTAGTAGAAGGAACATAGAGTCTTTTTCTACTACACAGGTCCACAAATAAAATTGTGACATTAATATTAAAAGAAAAGGGTTCATTCATAATATGCCCCTGATGCAAGGGGAGTATGTGGAGATCAAGTCTTAGTCTAAAAGAAGAGGTGGACAATTGCATTAATGCATATTAAGTCCAAGAGAAGGGGCACTAAGTGATTATCAGCCCCCTGCTCTAAAGCAAAGGTGGTACAGGAACATGCTTAGAGAATTGTGTTTGTGCACATGAACGTTCCAAGTGAAAGAGTCTTGAGTAGTGGGCACTACCTGCTAAAAACGCTAAGACAGTAGGCAGGATCCTTATCTAGTGCACAGACCAGGAGCAAATGTAATTGCGCATATTAACAGTCCAAAATAACAGGACTTTGGTTGATCAGGACACCCTGCTGTACTACAAAGGAAAGGTGATGGGGTATGACTTTAATCTACTGACAAAGACAAAAGAAAATTTCAATTATGTATGTTGATAGTCCACCAGAAGGGGCCTTGCAGGCAAGCATTATATCCCACAGTAATGCAAAAGAGCTGCAATGGTCCTAGAAGTGATACGGTTGTGGACAACTGCAATTATTCCTATTAACTGTTCAAATGTAAAGATCATAAGGAGTGGGCACCCACTATTGAAAAGAAGTGGGGCATCCTTGTCTAGGGCACAAGAACCCACATAAATGCAATTATGCATGTCAATAAGCCAGGAAAACGGGACTTAGGGGTCAACAACCCTGGTATACTGCAAATGGAGGGTGAGAGGGTAGGACCTTGTTTAATTAGGTGTTTAATCTAATTGTTTAATCACCATGTGGTGATTATATACATTAACGTCCAAGGGACACTGTTGTGGTCCATTAAAACCATGTACTTTGGACAAATATAAGAATCTTAAAGTAGTAGGTACTCCTTCTTGAAAAGCAAAGGGAGTCCATGAGAAGGTGTCCTTAGCTAGTACACAAGAATACAGACAAGCCAAGAAAAGAGGCCTTAGTGATCAGCACCCCAGCTATACTGCAAAGGGGGTCTGAGAGTAGGACCGTATTCAAATAGGATAAGCCGTGTGCAGTTATGCACGTCAATTTCCAAGATGCATGGTTGTGGTCACCTACAATTGTGCACCTTGATTGTCCAAATGTAAGGGTCTTATGGAGTGAGCACTCCCTGCTGGTAGGAAAAGGAAGATTACAGGTAGGTAGGGTGGGGCAGAGGAGGCTTCCTTGTCTAGTACACAGAAACCCGGACAAATATAATCACATACATAACAGGCCAAGAAAATGGGCCTTGGTTATCAGCACCCCTGCTGTACTGCAAAAGGGGTCTGAGAGTAGGACCTTATTCAGATGAGATAGGCCGTGTGCAGTTACACACGTTATTGTCCAAGGTGCATGGCTGTGGTCACTTACAATTGTGCACCTTGACTGTCCAAATGTAAGGTTCTTATGAAGCAGGCACTCCCTGCCAGAAGGAAAACATGGGGGGGGGGCAGGGGAGGCTTCCATGTCTTATACACTGGAACCCAGACAAATATAATCACGTATGTTAACAGGCCAGGAAAAGGGACCTTGGTTATCAGCACCCCTACTGTACTGCAAAAGGGGTCTGAGAGTAGGACCTTATTCAGATGGGATGGGCCATGTGCAGTTATACATATTTATGTCCAAGGTGCATGGTTGTGGTCACTTACAATTGTGCACCTTGATTGTCCAAATGTAAAGGTCTTATGGAGCAGGCATTCCCTGCCGGAAGGTAAAGGAAGATTGGGGGTGGAGTGTGGCAGGGGAGGTTTCCATGTCTATTACACAGGAACTGGAAGAAATATAATCACACACATAACAGGCCAGGAAAAGGGGCCCTGGTGATCAGCACCCCTGCTGTACTGCGAAAAGGATCTGAGAGTAGGACCTTATTCAGATGGGATGGGCCATGTGCAGTTACGCACATTAGTGTCCAAGGTGCGTGCCTGTGGTCACTTACAATTGTGCACCTTGATTGTCCAAATGTAAGGGTATATGGAGTGGACACTCCCTGCTGGAAGGGAAACGAAGATTGGAGGTGGGGTGTGGCAGGGGAGGCTTTCGTATCTATTACACAGAAACCGGGACAAATATAATCACACATAACAGGCCAGGAAAAAGGGCCCTGGTGATTTAGCACCCCTGCTGTACTGCAAAAGGCGTCTGAGAGTAGGACCTTATTCAGATGGGATGGGCCATGTGCAGTTATGCACATTAATGTCCAAGGTGCATGGCTGTAGTCACTTAAAATTGTGCACCTTGATTGTCCAAATGTAATGGTCTTATGGAGAGGGTACTCCCTGCTGGAAGGGAAAGGAAGACTGGGAGTGGGGGCGGAGGGGGGGGAAAGGCTTCCTTGTCTAATACACAGGAACCCAGACAAATATAATCACCCACATAACAGGCCAGGAAAAGGGACCTTGGTGATCAGCACCCCTGCTGTACTGCAAAAGGGGTCTGAGAGTAGGACCTTATTCAGATGGGATGGGCAATGTGCAGTTACGCACATTAATGTCCAAGGTGTGTGCCTGTGGTCACTTACAACTGTGCACCTTGATTGCCCAAATGTAAGCATCTTATGAAAGGGGCACTCCCTGCCGGAAGGGAAAGGAAGATTGGGGATGGGGTGTGGCAGGGGAGGCTTCCATGTCTAACACACAGGAACCCAGACAAATATAATCACATACGTAACAGGCCAGGAAAAGGGGCCCTGGTGATCAGCACCCCTGCTGTACTGCAAAAGGGGTCTGAGAGTAGGGCCTTATTCAGATGAAATGGGCCGTGTACAGTTATGCACATTAATGTCCAAGGTGCATGCCTGTGGTCACTTAACAACTGTGCACCTTGATTGTCCAAATGTAAGGGTCTTACGGAACAGGGACTCCCTGCCGGAAGGAAAGAAAGATTGGGGTGGGGGTGTGGCAGGCGAGGCTTCCACATCTAGTACACAGGAACCAAGACAAACATAATCACACGCATACCAGGCCAGGAAAGGGGGCCTTGGTGATCAGCACCCCTGCTGTACTGCAAAAGGGGTCTGAGAGTAGGATTTTATTCAGGTAGGATGAGCTGTGTGTAGTTATGCACATCCATGTCGAAGGTGCATGGTTGTGTTCACTTAACAATTACATACCTTGACTGTCCAAATTTGAGAGTCTCATGGAGTGGGCACTCCCTGCTGGAAGGGAAAGGTGAGACTGAGGTATGTGGAGATGACCCTCCTTTTCTAGTGCATAGGATCCCAGACAATTATAATCACACATAACATGGCACGAAAAGGGAACCTGGTTATCAGCACCCCTTCTGTAGTGCAAAAGGGGTCGGAGAGTAGAACCTTATTCACATGGAATGAGCAGTGTGCAATTAAGCACATTAATGTCCAAGAGGCATGTTTGTGGTCACTTACAATTGTGCACCTAGACTCTCCAAATAAAAGGGTCTTATGGGGTGGGCACTTCCTGCTGGAAGGGAAAAGTGGTGATGAGGGGAGCACTTCCCTTCACTAGCGCATAGCAACCTGGACAAATACAGTCACACATATTGAGAGGCCAAGAAATGGGGCCTTAGGTGTCACCAACCATGCTGTCCTTCAAAAGGAAGGATCCTAATGTAATTGTCATTAGGCACATTAACAGTTTGAGAAAGAGGCCTTAAGTGAATAAGTACCCCATGCAATAAAGCAAAGAAGGTGTGAAAGGTCAGAAACCCAAGTCTAATTGAAGGACCACTGACAAATGCAATTACATGCATCTACGGTCCGAAGAAGGACTTAATGTTGGTTAGCACTCTCTGCTTTGATAAGTACAGGAGTCCTGATAAAAGGCACAGCTGTATACAAATGAAAATGTGTGTATAACAACTAAGATTATGCATGCTAACTTTACTAGTCGAAGGGTCTTAAGTAGTAGGTACTTCCCGCTGGGATGTAAATAGAGTGGGTGGGGTCCTTACATGGTAAAAAGGTACAGGAGCAAATATAAGTATGCACATTAACAGTCCAAGAGAATGAATTCAGGCTAGTTAGAAGCTCCTGCAGTAATGCAAATGGAGCAAGGAAGCAGGAATTCCACTCTAACATAGAGGCACATCAACTACTGTTAATTATGCGCATTTAAGCAGTATAGGAGAAGTAGCACTAGCTAGTTAGCACTCCTGCTGCTATGCCAAGGAGGGGTGAGGGGATGGGATTCCAGGGCAACTGTTTTACTTTATTTTTCTTTAATGTTGGCCAGGCTGGTCTCAAACTCCTGGCCTTAAGGAATCCTTTCACCTCAGCCTCCCAAAGTGCTGGGATTACAGGTGTGAGCCACCACACCCGGCCTCAGGGCAATTTTGCACACTGGAAGTTCAAGAAAGACTTCAGGAAATCAGTACCCCCTGCTATGATACTGAGAAGTCAAGATATTAGCTTACTGGGAGGTACCACAGACAATTGAAAATATGCACATTAAGAGTCGTGGACAATTAGAAATATACACATTAAGAGTCCCAAGAGAAGGACTTTGGGTTGCCAGCATCCCTTTATATAATATAAAAGGCGTAGAATATTGGTTTAAAGGGAGAGACCACAAACATTGGAATTTTGCACATTCATAGTCCCAGGAAAAGGTAACATGGGTAATTAATATCCCTTGCTGTAAAACAAGGAGGGTACAATGGATCTGATCTGAAAGACATTGCTGTGATGAACTGCCATGGTTCACATTAACTATCCTAGTGCAAAGGTCTTGAGTAGAGGTCATCCACTCCTGAGCACAAGGGAAGTAAGTGGGGTCTTTAGTGCACAGGAAGAGGGACAAATGCAAGTGGCACATTAACAGTACAAAAGAAAAGTCTTTGTGATTAGCACCCTCTACTGTAATGCTAAGAGGGTTGGGATCTTAATTTAATGGAAAAGACCGTAATTGCAATTATGCGCATTAACAGTCCCAAGTACCCCCTGCTGTAAAACAAAAGGAATATGAGGGGATGAGACCCCAGACTAACAGCAGATAGGGAAATTGCATTTTGCACATCAATAATTTCTGGAGGAGGGTCATTAGGTAACCAGCACCCTCTTGATGTAAAGCAAAGATGATGCAGGGACCATGATATAAAAGACTCAGTTCTAATCACTTAGGATTGTGCACATAAACTGTCCTAGTACAGAGGTCTTAAGTAGTAAGGGTCCCCAGCTGGAATACAAAGGGAGTGGCAGGGTTAGTGCACAAGATCCTGGACAAACACAATTATGAACATCAATGCACAAGAAGAGTCCTTGGGTGATCAGCCCACCTTGTAACATGCAAATAGGATACAGAGTCCCTTTCTAATGGACAGGACTTTGGACAATTGCAATTGTGCAAATTAACTGCCCAAGGGCTGTTATTGAATAATCTGCACTCATTAGCAATATCCCACAGAAGGTGGGATGGGGTGGGAATCCATTTTTATTGCACAGAACCATGAATATATGCAATTATGCATATCAACTGTTTAAGAGAAGGAAACTTGGGTAGTCAGAACTCGGCAGCAATGGCAAAGGGGATATCCTAGACTAACGAGTGGGGCCACAGGCAATTAGTGTTTTACATATTAATGCCAGGTGGTAGGCAGTTCACACTACCTAGGAGCAATGATAAGGGCATACATATAAGTGAGTCTCTCTTGTTAGGCAGAACCATGAATAATTACTATTGTATCCATTAATATTCCAAGGGAAGGGGCTCTAAGAATGAGTCCCTCTGCTGTTAGGCAAAGATGTTTACAAAGGCCATAGTGTAACTAACAGAACTATGGACAATTGGGATTTTACTCAATAATTTAAGAAACTCTTAAATCTCAGGTAGTCAGCACTGCCTCAAGGCAAATGCAAGGGCAACTGGTAGCCTTCAAGATTAATGGGTGAGACAATTAGCAATTACTACTTTGTTCTTTAATCGTCCAAGAACAGCAGGATTCTCCAGAAGCACAGCAAAAAGCGCAGTAGGGTGCCTTTGTTTAATACGCAAAGCTATGACAATTGGGACTGAGCATTTTAACTGTCCAACAAAAGACGGGTTGTCTGAGACCCCCTGCTGAATGCAAATGGGGTTCAGAGTGCTGTCTAATCCAGTGGGTAGGATTATTGGCAATTAGAATTTTACTCAATGCAAAGAGTTTTAGGTGGCCAACACAGTACACAATAAAAGGTCACTACTCAAAATTGGGACTGTGACTACAGAAGCAATGACAGAGAAATGGTTTCTCCTTTAAGGGCAGGGGATTGGGAAAATGATTAGTAACTCAAATTGTGGGCAATAATGCTCTGATAGAAGGCTCTCAATTGACATTCCCTAACTTCAACGTACTGAGTAAAGAAATTGCGTTCTGAGATCACAGACAAATGGGATTGTATGCATTAACTGAAAATGGTCAAGGAGTCAGTACTGAAGATCAGCAATGCCAAGGATAAACAGAATATCCCAGTATAATAGGATAAGCAATGGACAACTTATTTTGAGCACTGAATCAATGAAAATTAGAGTGACTTTCCAGAGAAGCTGGGTGGGACTGAGGAACTAGCACTGGGACTGGGGCTAGGGCTGGGGGCTTCGGGGGCTGGAGCTGGGGCTGGGGTCGGGCTGGGGCTGGGGCAGGGGCTGGGGCAGGGCTGGGGTGGGGTAGGAGAAGGGCTGGGGCTAGACTAGGAGGGTTTGCTGGGAGCAGGGCTGGGGAGAAACTGGATGCTAGGCAGGCAGAATACAACAAAAAATTGAAATGTGGACATTAATACTCCCATATAAGTCTGAATAGAGGACACCAGACCACAGCAATTCAAGTTTCCTGCCTGATAAGTAGGTGATTAGTCAATTAGTGCAGCATCAAGGATGGGAACAAAGCAAGGCCTGGACCTGTGTAAACCTTCAAACACTCTTTTTTACATTAGATCATGAAGTTAAATTTTTAACTGTTTCTGTGCTACAGACTCTTCAAAATCCAAAGGAAAGTAGTTGAGTCAATTTCAAAGAAAATAATCAGCACATTTTTTAAAAATTAGAAATGATTTGACTTTGACTATCTACTGCCAAAAGGTTAAGGAATTTGTAAAGAGAAACTAAAAACTTTAAGGAATTTTAAGGAACTCAAAATAAAAACTCATTAAATGTAATTAAAATGAATTCTACAAATAAAGCCTCTTAATACATTTCTATAACAGTCACTTAAGACTTAAATTCAAACACTAGCAAACCACAAAATCAGACTGTATGACTGACATCCAAAAGATAAATATAAATCAAAATCCGACCCCAGCATAAGCCAAGGGGTAGGTGTTCCTCTTGAGGAAGGCAGGAATTCCTCTTCTGCCACCTGTTGGCCAACGATCATCTGTGATCCATTCTGGTCCTTGACACGGGTCACCACCATGTCCACACCAAGCAGGCCTGGAGCACTGCGCATGGCCACAGTGCAGTGCAGGGCAG